>NC_081414.1:504704663-505004663 GCF_030272615.1 Cryptomeria japonica
GAGCTGGATTGCACATATTCTAATGCCAAATTTTGTATAAAATCCCATGAGATGATTTGTATATTAAAATGGTGATGAGCTGAATCGCACATATTGTAATACCAAATTTTGTATAAAAGCCCATGAGATAATTTGTAAGATAATTTTTTGTATAATCAAATAGCCAAGAGCTGATTTGACCATATTTAGAGGCAAATTTTTGAATAATATGTGACAATGTTTTGTGACTATTTTATGTGTTAATGTTTTGTGACTATGTTTTGAGTATATGTGATGTGTCCCTGGTCAATCATGAGCATTCTTGATTCTTGTATAATCATGGATAATTATTTGAGTCATTATCGGGTCATAGGGGTCATAGATTGAGACTAGATACAATTTGAGCAAAAATTGTCATTGTTGTCAAAAAAATTATCAAAAAAGTTGTCAAGCAACTTCTACATTGCGTCGATAGGGTATGACTCTCAAAGTTTTGGTGCTTTGGGATGCATGACAGGGGCATGCCTAGCATAAACCTGCCCACCTGGATGCGCTCGTGATGTCGGTTTGTGTATACGATGAACCAAATCAATTCTAGCCAATCTTGCAACTTTTCCTTGCAAGCAATTGACAGTTTTTGGAGCAGGCAAAAAAATGCTACTAATTGAAAATGGCTCCAAGTAATTGAAAAATGAGATAGGCCATTGTAGAGGAGCCACATACAACCCCATAGGATCAAACAGATCAATCGTATGTGTCATGGATTGGAAGAAACGGTCCGTCAAATTTTGACAGTTTTTTGGACTCAGGGCACTTGAGAGATCGCACTGGTAGGGTATGACTCTCGACGTTCTGGTGCTTTGGGATGCACAAAAGGGGCATGCCTAGTGTAAACCTACCCACCTAAATGCACTGGCAAAGTCAATTTGTGCATACGACGAACATAATCAATTCTAGCCAATCTTGCAACTTTTCCTTGCAAGCAACTGACGATTTTTGGAGCAGGCGAAAAAATGCTACTAATTGAAAATGGCTCCGAGTCATCAAAAAATGAGATAGGCCATTGTAGAGGATCCTCACGTGATCCCACAAGATCAAACATATCAACCGTATGTGTCGTGGATTGGAAGAAATAGTTCATCAAATTTTGACAATTTTTTGGACTCAAAGCACTTGTGAGATTGCACCGGTAGGGTATGGCTCTCGACGTTCTGGTGCTTTGGAATGCATGAAAAGGGCATGCCTGGTGTAAATGTGCCCACCCGAACATGCTCGCAATGTCGGTTTGTGCATACGATGAACAAAATCAATTCTAGCCAATCTTGCAACTTTTCCTTGCAAGAAACTGACGATTTTTGGAGCAGGCGAAAAAATGCTACTTATTGAAAATGGCTTTGAGTCGTTGAAAACCGAGATAGGCCATTGTAGAGGATCCTCACGTGACCCCATGGGATCAAACAGATCAATCGCATGTGTCGTGGATTGGAAGAAACAGTCCGTCAAATTTTAACAATTTTTTGGACTCAGGGCACTTGAGAGATCGCACTGGTAGGGTATGACTCTCAATGTTCTGGTGCTTTGGGATACATGAAAGGGGCATGCCTAGCATAAAAATTCCCACCCAGACGCGCTCATGATGTTGGTTTGTGCATACGACGAACATAATCAATTCTAGCCAATCTTGCAACTTTTCCTTGCAAGCAACTGACGGGTTTTGGAGCAGGCAAAAAAATGCTACTAATTGAAAATGGCTCCGAGTCATCAAAAACTGAGATAGGCCATTGTAGAGGAGCCTCATGTGACCCCACAGGATCAAACAGATCAACCGTATGTGTCGTGGATTGGAAGAAACAATCCGTCAAATTTTGACAATTTTTTGGACTCAAGGCACTTGAGAGATCGCACCGGTAGGGTATGACTCTCGACGTTTTGGTGCTTTGGGATGCATGACAGGGGCATGCCTAGCATAAAACTGCCCACCCGGACACACTCGTGACATTGGTTTATGCACACGATGAACATAATCAATTCTAGCCAATCTTGCAACTTTTCCTTGCAAGTAACTGACAGTTTTTGGAGCAGGCGAAAAAATGCTACTAATTGAAAATGGCTCTGAGTCATCAAAAACCGAGATAGGCCATTATAGAGGAGCCTCACATGACCCCACGAGATCAAACAAATCAACCTTATGTGTTGTGGATTGGAAGAAATAGTCTGTCAAATTTTGACAATTTTTTGGACTCAGGGCACTTGAGAGATCACATTGGTAGGGTATGACTCTCGACATTCTGGTGCTTTGGGATGCATGATAGGGGTATGCCTAGCGTAAACCTTCCCACCTGGAAACGCTCCCGATGCCAGTTTATGCACATGACGAACAAAATTTGACCATTGCGAGCATGAGGGTGTTCTCGCACCAAACACATTGTTGTTTATATTCATATTGTTAATTACATATGCAAATATTCATTTAAATTTATAAAAGGGCAGCCACCAAATACAACAAATACACAATAATGAACTGAATACAAGGAGTTTTGTAGGGTTAATTCAACATTTTAGAAATTTTATCAAATCATATTCCATGATTGCAACGTTTTATATCATATATTTTTGTTGTTTATATTCATATTGTTGATTACATATGCAAATATTCATATAAATTTATAAAAGGACAACCACAAAATACAATGAATACAAAATAATGAACGCATTACACATTTATTGGATCGAATATCGATATTTATATATATATAAAAAGGCATGTCTGCCAAGTCAATACAAGTATTACAAAAATGTGGCATATGCCATGTCCAAATCGATATACAATAAAAATGTAGAATATATCTACATGTATTGGTCATTCTATGACCAAAACTAACACTATATGATCCTAAACTTGTGGTGGATCATCAAAATCAAGCCTCTTCGGTGCAGTACGTGGCTCTATAGATGGCTACAAAACCACAATTCAAAATCCAAGTTAGAACTCTTTTGTAGAAAATAGTTCACAATTAACAAAATAACTATGCAATTAACTTTAATTCCTTTGCAATTGAAATGTAGATTACCTCATCAGCTGATCCAGGAGCTAATGTCTTCGCTCTCCTCTCCTTGTCACTCTTAGGAGTTTTCTTGAAGACATACTTAAATGGATCCACATTATGGCCATACCGCGAAGGAGTCTATTGTAGATTAAATGTACAATTAATACAATGTACTAACATAAATATATCAAAAACACTTAAAAGCTATAATATAGAGAATAATGACGTACCTGTGCCTGAGATGCTTGTCCAATGGACTGAGGATGGCTCACCATCGATGTAGAAATTGTTGCTATTACCTATACAAAAAATGTACAAAGAATAAGTACAATTAATATAATGATAAGTATTGAAGGTTGAAAATAATTAATTTTACATATCAAACAAAAGTGTACCGGATCCTGATATGCTTCTCCAGTGCAAGGAGGAGGGTTTGCTATTGACGAAATAGGTATGGATATTTCCTATATGAAAAAATTATAAGATTATAACATATCACAAGTTCACATGTATGCGTGCATATAATCATGAAATCAAGAAAATAAAGTAGAGATACATACCTTCGCCCTCTCTTGGTCTGCGGGCGAATCAAGTGCATTCAACATATCCACAAAGCTCAATGGTCATTGTACATGTAAAATAGACAAAAAACACTAATCAATCTACAAACCCCAACTAATACTTGATTTGAACATTTTCAAACAATTGTACAACTAAAATTGTGTTCAATTACCTTCTTCACACGTTTTGGCGTCTTTGAGGAATTCTTTTTCTTAGGACGAGCCCTAGACACAGAGGGGGTGCCCTAAAAACACAAAATTAACATGAGATATTAGTACAGATAATAAATTAAACATAATTTAAAAAATCTAAAATGAAATGAATTGCATATTCCATCAAAAAAATACATAAAAAGAGTTGTACAAAATATGATACCGTATAGCCTTGTAGGCCAAAATCGATCGCTGAGAGCATGATGTCATCAATTTGGGACATTTTGTCCCCTGTTAACACTTACAAACCAGAAGTTGGACCAAGCATTAAAGATAGTTAGTATATCTTATATTTTTTTGAATTCAAAGTGTACTATTCTATTTTAACATGTTACAAAATTTATACCTCAAGCATCGAAGTTGCAACTATGGTAACTAGGGGAGGTGTATGGGATACCGCTACTGCATCCTGAAATGCATATTATTTGTCTCAATTTAAATTGATGTATAAATGAAAATTCATTTATGTAATTACAAATTTAAAGTGATTGATAAATAAAATGTTATGAATTCAAATCAACACACTTGTGCCTGTGGCTCATGGGCAAACACCATGTCCATCAACTCATCTGTCAGCGCGACATCCTCAACCATGTGAGCCTAACATCTACAACCGTAAATCATGCACAGATGATATGAGTATCCATCTGCACTGGCTACATCATCTATCCCCTAGCATATCCCCGAGCAACTGACACACATATGCTTGATGGGCTCTCTGTCACCCTCTAACGGCTCATCATCCAATACAATAGGGTGTGCTAATGATGTCCCATGCTGGATGATGGCACCAGTCAATGCTGTGGCCACCTAAAGAGTCTGCAGCTCCATCGACTCTTTCAGCTCTAATGGGACAACCTGATGCACCTTGGGTTTGGGTTCTAGGGGGTGGTGACTCTCCGTGACTAATCGCCTACGAGCTCCAGGTCTATCTTGGGCAGAGCCATCACCTCTACCATGAAACTCTCTCATGTCAAAATAGTTTGGTCATACATTGAGCACAAACTCACAATATATTTTCTCAAAAAATATAATGGCACCTCATAATTACTACAAGGTGGATCATCAAAGACCATCCACCACCTCTGCCAAAAAAGATTCTTCATCTGTGCATTGGTACACCAATGTATCAGAAACCTCTTTGCATTAAGAGGTAATGACTAACCAGTTTTGGGATCAACAAAAAGGGCACATATTTGTTGTTTAGAAATATTTTTGTTTTTACTCCATCGTATGATAGCCCATTGGCATAGAATTGATGACACCTATCCCTAAAGCTTCCCCATTTGGTAATTTCTATGGAAACAACTATGGCACCACTAGCTAATGTTTCTAGGCTAGTGGCAAGGGATTGATGATGGTCAAGTTCAGAAGTTTTCAATTTAATAATCAGTCTATTGATTTGAGACGTATTTTGTCCTAACTGATTAATTAATTATTCATCTGTTTCGGCTGTGCGGTCAAAAGGAGGAATTGGGGGTTGTTCTTGTGTGTTTTTCAGGAGGTGCATTTGGTTGTTCTTATTCTGGATTAGAAGAATATGGTTTTTGAAACAAAAAATGAAAAAACCTAATAAAAATTAATGAGATTAAATTCAAAATGTAAAACAAATTGCATAAACTGGAAAGAAAGACAAAAATAAACAAAAACTAACCTTGATCCATAGCCTGGAGGACAAATCTAGCACCCCGTTCACGGTTTAGGTGAGAAAATGGGGAAAAAATGAAGTTAAAAATGTGATTTACGGGTAAATGAGATCGAGTTTTTTTTAAAAAACTTTTTTTACCAGGCACCGCGTACGCAGTTTTATTTGGATTATTAGCGTGTACGCGCTCATTTTCGTAAAAGAAGCGCGTATACGCTATCTTTTCTAGGCTCGAGAAGAACAAACCTAAGTGCGTACGCGGGAATTTGAAATTTTAAAACCGCGTATGCGCTGCTTGTTTTTCCAAGTTTTTCTTGGGTGGTGTCCACTTTTCTAACCACCATCTTTGTGCATAAACCCTGATATACATTATTTATCATAAGAGCATGTTGAACCTAGAGTTAAATAGAACCCTTATTTGTTTTGTGTTTTGTGATCATTATCCTTTGATGTATCCTTATTGGGGGCATATCATTATGATAATGTGCTTGTCTTTTGGGATGCATGTATACTACCTTAAAGACATTGCTCCCATTGTGGCATACACAGTCGCTTTAATGTGGGTGCATTCACTCCACTCAATGTTTCTAACTTTGCATATCTCAATACTCAAGTCACTTAGCGAACTTAGTCTTTTTCTTTGTAATTTTGGTATTTTTCTTTTCGTGATTCATAGTAAGTAAACCTTACTAGGCTAGTAGTCATGGTTCTCTTTCCTCTCAATCTTATGATGTCACTTTTATCTTGATCTTGAAGTAGTAAGATACCTAAAGTCCACAGGGAGATTAGTGTGTCTTTCCTCCTTAGTATCTTGATAGAAGCCTTTCAATGTGAACCTTTGTACTTTACCAAGAGTATTCTTAGTCTCATACTCTCGCTATATGTATATAGTTGCTAAGTGGGGGATAAATGTAGCATCTAAATTATACTCCCTTACAATTTTATCTGTATTTGAGCCCTCACATTGGTGTTCATGTTCTGAGGCCTGAATAGGACTTGATTATGCTCATGCTATGCATATTTGTCACCATTTTCAATGCACTCATCATCTTTCCCCCCAAAGATGGACGAGTGAGATGATCCTATCCTTAAGTAAGCCTAGAGATCCCATTCCTATTTCTATTATTCATGATAGACCTATTCCTCCTCCTCATAATGGACCTGGTTTCCTTCCTACATCATCTAATCCTCCTTAATATGTTGTGGTCATGCCTCCCACATCTTACAAAGGAAAGCACCTGACATCTCCTATCTTTCAACCTTAAAAACCTTCTCCTATGCATCCTTCCTTAAAGAAAGAAAATAAGCCTATGCCTACTAATCCTAAACCTTCACAACCTTCAGCTAAAACTAAAAGAAACCTTTGTGCAAGATAACGCCGATGGATACGTTGTGCTAAGACTTGTGAACTTCCTTCTCAACCCATTTCCTCCTTGAAGGCTCCAAATGTTGACACAGTCCCATTTTTCTAGCCTTCGCCTAACCCTAGGGAGGAATTTCAACCTAAATCTTCAAGATGTATATTTTTTAAGAAAAATGTTGGTTCATGTTATATTCCAATTAAAAATGCTATTTTTATTAATCTTGATGAAGAGATGGATGAAAATGATGTTCATGTTAACAATGTTGATTCAAGTGATGAATATGAATATGTTGATGTTGACAATGATTTATCTAAACAATTTTCACAAGCATTAATCCTAGCTCCTAGTAATAGACAAAGTGATCCATCGTTAGAAAATGGTCCTTGTTTGGAACTTGTGATAGCTCCATCTACTATGCTCAAATTTGCTCCTCTTGCATATTGTCCACCTTCCTAAAACAATGTTGAGCAAGATGGGGAGGCAGATGACTTGTTTGATTAGCTTCATTCATGATGTAGATTCTCTCTCTCTCTCTCTCTCTCTCTCTCTCTCTCTCTTGCTTGGTCATAACCTTCCTCTATTTGTTTGTCAATTCTTCTATTTGTTGTCACTAGTGTTGTCTACTTGAGGATGATGCAAAGCATTGAGATCTCTTTTGGTCTCTCCCATGCTGACTCAAAAGACACATGTGCCCTTCTTCCATACTGGTTCTACTTTCTTTGAGGGATGAGTATAATTCAATGAAAATATATACATGATATACATTATTTATCATAAGAGCATACTAAACCTAGAGTTAAATAGAACCCTTATGCGTTTTGTGTTTTTTGGTCATTATCCTTTGATGTATCCTTCTTGGGGGCATATCATTTTGATAACATACTTGTCTTCTGGGATGCATATATACTACCTTAAAGCCATTTCTCCCATTGTGGCATACACAATCGCTTTAATGTGGGGGCATACACATCGCTCAATGTTTCTCTCTTTGCATATCTCGATACTCAAGTTACTTAGCGAACTTAGTCTTTTGCTTTGTAATTTTGGTATTTTTCTTTTCATGATTCATAGTAAGTGAACCTTACTAGGCTATTAGTAATGGTTCTCTTTTCTGTCTTTCTTATGATATCCCTTTTATCTTGATCTTGAAGTAGTAAGATACCAAAAGTCCACTAGGGGCTTAGTTTGTCTTGCCTCCTTAGCATCTTGATAGAAGCCTTTCAATTTGAACCTTTGTACTTTACCAAGAGTATTCTTGGTCTCATACTCCCGCTAAATGTATATGAGCTGCTAAGTGGAGGCTAAATGTAGCATCCTAAATTATATTCCCTTATAATTTTGTCCACATTTGATCCCTCACCTTGGTGTTTGTGTTCTAAGGCTTGAATAGGACCCAATTATGCTTATGCTATGCATAGTTGTCACCATTCTCAATGCACACATCATCTTGCCCCTCAAATTTGGTCTCTGATTGGGTAGGACTAGGGCATGGTGCTTGGTCCCCTCAGGACCAAAACTCCCAATTCCTTGGTCCTCCTAATTAGGACCCAAATTTGGGCCCCTTAATGGTCATAAAATGTGAGCGGGAATTTCAGCTTTGTGCCAGCTCATGTTGGCAAATTAAATTGTTTTTCGATGGGAAAGTATAAAAGGAGGTCTGCCTCTCTGATTTGATCATCGAATAATCATATTGATTAATCAATTGAATAAATCAAGCATTCAAGTTCACGCAAGCAAGCAATTAGTCTCTTTCAAGCATTGAAGCAGAGATAAGGTCAAGATTCAAGCATTGGAGTTGACATTCATGTTTTATGTTATTGAAGACTTCATGAAACCCAAATTCCATGTGGAGACAAACAAAAATTCACAAGGAGCTATATTATTTGTGTTCCAGTCATTATTCAACATCTCCTTCGAACATTTCCTTTACTACAATTCAATCAAATTTCATTTCTATTTCATTGTTAATTCCAAAACTGGGTTTTGACAAGGAAAACCCCTATTCCCAACCTATTTCCCTTCTATAGTGTGTGTAGGAACAAGTACAGAGTTGTGATCTTCAAAATAAGCTTTATTTAAAGAGACAAATCGACCCCCCATTGGAGTGTGAAAATTTTAGTGGACCAGAGCGACCGTCACACCGGTCCCAACAAATCAAGAGTTCCTTCTGGGAATAGGTCTGAATCCTCTTACAATCCTCAGATTCAGGTTCATGTCTCAAGCTGATGACTATAGATTATTGTTCATGAATTTTTACATCAATTCTAACACATTTACCTAAATTTCAGAAAATTCAACAATTCAATTCAACTTAAGGGAAAGAAGAGGATAATCCAAAAACCCCATGGAATTAGATCAACATTTAGACCTCTTAGGTTTAGATTTATCTAATTCCTATCTTTCCCTAATGTAATGGTCCCTAAGAAAAATGAGTGATTTTCATACATCTAATGGTGGAAACTAATGTTGTAAACCCTAGTTTTCACCCATTACAGTCTCATCTTTTAGATTTGGAGGACACATTTGATGGGTTATCTCTCCTCTTTAATGATAGTTATTGCATTTTTGTTGTCACATTATCTTCATCTTTAGATCTGGCTCCATTTCAGTTTCCATATTGTTCCATTTTGTCACCTTCTTCTTTGATTAGGCATGTACCTCATTGGAGTGTGACATCATCATCTTTCATGGACAAGGGGACACGTGACTAGCTTTCAGAGAGATCATTCTTCATACTTCCATCTTATCTAACAGATTTTGCATGGGAACCCTACCTAAATCTATACATGGTTTTGTTTCTTCATAAGGGGAGACAAGTTGTTTGTAAGCATTAGATCTTGTTTTGTCTTCAAACACTTACCATTATTGTAAGATATTATTTATTATGGGGGGGCTACACAGTCTTTCACCCTCCCTCCTACGGGGGGCTATCGTATTGTATTTTTGTTATGGATGTCATTCTTGGGGAGTACTGTGGAGACATCCATTCATCACTACATGATTTGCACATCTCTTTTTTAGAGAGGAGTTTTTTTCCATGAGGTTTTCTCCTTTTCTCCATTTATAATACATTAGTTGCATTTGCATTGTACATGGATACCTAATATGGCCTTGTTGTGGGGACCCATATTGCATTTTCATATTAGTATTGCATCATTTGTATTTTTCCTCCCTAATTTGCATTTAAGGAGGGGTGTTAGAGTAATTATTATTTACTCTTGTTGCTTAAGTTCCACTTAGGCATATTAGTTATCATATTATATTTTCTAGATTGCATTGATACTATTATCAGGTAGTTGAGTTTACCTACCCTTGCATCTAGTAGGGCTTCATGGCATTTCTTGTGCCTTAATCCTCTTGCCCCTTGCTTCTTGTCTATATAAGAAAATGAATTGTACATAATTTATCATCTCGACTTGGGAGATTTGCTCCAACAAAAAATACACGCATAAAAGAACAAAACTTTATTTTAAAACTTATTTCATAGGCTATAGTACATTAAAAAAAATTATTTGAAAAAAGAAATTCTTCAAAAACAAAATAGACAATAGATCAAAGAAACGAACCTTGTACATCTTGCGACCCTTCTCTATATTTTTCCATTTACAACCATGCAATCCAAGTATTAAGCCCACTAATAATGGCTACTAATATTCTTACAAAGCCTGGGAAAAAATTATGAAAGGATGATTTGTAGAATGGACGCACACAAAAATCAACAAAAAAATGGATGACTAAATAGCCGCGATAGGATGCTTCTGCGTTTTCTATCTTGGGAGGTTAGGTGAGTAAATGAATGGATGTTTCTGCATTTTCTATTGTGATTGTGTTTTCTTATTTTAGAGGTATTACAACAATATGAACCACTACCCTGATTTCTAGATGAATGGATGTTAAAACTAAAGTAGCCACTACAATGCCATCAACCCCAGCTATATTTGGTTTTTTATTTTTTACACGGTTCTTTATTCATCCCTAGTTTTTAGCCAGCATGCAAACATTTCATGATTCTGCAAGGAATGCAAATGTCAACTTTTTTTGTAAATTGGATTTTTTGTTACAATGATTTTAGCTTCTAGTGTAGATTGCTTCTCAATGAAATAATAACCATCACACTGAAATGACATAAAATACAAATTGATGACAAAACAAGAAATGTACTAAATAGATGAACCAGGCGATAAGAGGATTACAATGAACCAACACACAAGCTGCCAACCTGTGAGTTGACCATGCAATAAAGGGTTGTAGCTATTCTGGCTCCAAAATGACATGCCTCTACATGATGCTGAAGGCATACCATTCAAGTACGACAAGTCCATGAGACCGACATTCCAAGGATCCATAGATGACATGGAGGTATTTGCCGTGACGATGATGTGGATGATTTTTCCTTTTTGAATTTGACAAAAAAGCTTGCTCGCGGTTAACATTTTATTAGCCGATGTCACAGCGATGTGACGGTTACATCGAGCGAGGCGGCTAACATACCGTCAGCCACGCGGTGAACATTGTTGGTAACCAACTTTATTGCATCCATGAGGTGACTAACATCGGCGGTCACGTGTTATGGGCACAATTTTCAATAATTTTTAAATTTTTTTTGAATGAAAACTCAATTTCGCAAAAATTTTGGATAATATTTTGTATGGGAGCTGCATGCAGAACGTAGTGGGACTGGAGGGGAAAATATTCGATGGTGTAAATCCATGTCAATCGTGGCATCACAATGTCCCTGGTTGAATCATTGAGTGAAGGAGTTGTGCTTCTATTGGAGTTATAGGTATGCATTGTCAAAATATCTGTGGCTCCGAAGGGGAGGACAAAAGTCGATCGCATGCATAACGCGAGTTGTTTGGGTATATTGTTATCGCCTGTTAACATGCAAGTTTTTTTATGTGTAGGGAGGAGGTATCGTAGCGCACAGGTGGGTGGGACATTTGAAGATTGTTGTGTAGGGTTATGACAGCATCAAAAAATTCAAACTCTAACAGATAACGATAGTTTTATGATTCCTTTATCAACCCTATGTTTTTTATTGCAATTCTTTTTATCATTTTTGTATAGTAGAGGTGGTTGTGAGTGTGCCCTTGGGAGGTGTCAAGAGGACAATGATTTGGGTGGAGGCTTAGGCGGCTGCGGTAATTTGAAACCCTAAGAAATTCAATAATTTTTTTTATTTCCCGTGTCATTTTGTGTTTTGTCTATGAAAATTAGGCATCATTTTGCAGCATGGTCGTGTCAGGATACCAAGGTTCGCTATTTGTGGGTTGGCGGAGTGAAGAATATCTAGAAGATTTTAAAGGTTTATATTTCCATAATTATATGCGTCAGTTTTCCATAGTGAGCAGAGTTGTTAAAGATGAAATGCTCGTTCTTATACACGCACATTAAAAGCCAAAAAAATAAAAAATAAATGCCAACGTGTGTGTGTGTGTATCTTGATTCGTATATTCGACATAGGCTAAAGCTATTTTGGCTACGTATAGAGGCAAACAAGAAACACAAACAAACAATGCAAACCCTGATGATTTTAAACAAAATCCAAACCGAAATAGGAAAAATACGAGTTATAGAGGCAGATTTCAACATACCCCAAGCTGCAACACGACACAGAAAACTGCAGTCCCATAAATCCCCCTTCAACAATGAGCCAGAATAGATGCGGGTTGTTTCAACAAGGAGCCCTTCAACAATAATGTTTTCGTTTGCGCATTAGTTTTCCTTTTTCCATGTTAGGCAGATAAAAAAGGTGCCATGTTTTCTATCGTCAAACAAATAGCAGATCAGCTCCTAATTGTCAGCAAACAGTAGATCAACTCCTAATTGTCAGCAAACAATAGATCAACTCCTAAACAAGAGCAGGTCACACACAGTTAAGGAATGGTTGCATCAACTAGTCAACAACCTGATTTTCAAGAGTCTGTTTGCAACAAAAGGTAAACCATAACATGTAAACGAGGTCAAGAGCACGTAAAAGAAGCTCAATTTGAAAAAAAACATTTTACATCACTTTCTCTTTCATGTAGCTATTAGGTGCTTGCCACATGTGTTTGCATATATATTTATTCTCGGACATGTATGTTGATGCATGTCGTTGGTACGATAGGTCTATTTTGGAGCCAGAATAGACGCGTCCCATGTATGTCAATGCATGTCGTTGGTACAATCGCATTTTGAAGCCAGAACAGACATGTCTGACACAAGTTGGACGCACCTAATCTCACTCAAAAATTGCAAAATAAACATATATGCAAATATATGTGGGAGGCACCTAATAGCTATGTGTATTGTGCCTCAACGACGAACCTATTGTACCAACGACATGCATCGACATACATTTTTGAGACATGCACACCATGCCAACTTGCCGTGGTGCTTGGACCCATGATATGGGATGTGGAGTTATTGTCAAGTTCTCAGTTTCACTCCTCAGGGCCCACACGAAATTATGTGGACATGTCGGAGGACGGTCACGACATGCTTCGTGGTTACCAGTGGTTTATTGTGCATAACACACACATTAAATTATTACGAATGAAGGAGCCGCATTTGGACGACATCCCGACAGGAAGAAAAGGCCGCGGGCTGCAAAACTTGGTATGTTTGTTAGAGAAAAGACTAGCACAAAACTCAAGTTAGTGTTACAGCAGGACGCCTCTATTGTGGCTGCAAAAAATAGTATGGGGGGACTAACAACCCATGTTTGTGGTAGGTTTTTAATCATAGGTTTTGCATTTGATGGCCACTTTTGTGTAACACAACGCTGTCAGTTTGTACGATTTATCTATTTTGGAGCCAGAATAGACACAACCTCTTAGACCATTGTAGCCAACAACGGTAAAGCCAAAGGCTAACACTCGATGGAATTTACAATTGGAGTTGGAGTTAGTCAATAACAAGGCTTGACAATAGACAAATCCTACTACGTGTTAGTGACATGTTATTCAATCGCAACTGTTGAATGTAAAATATAGTGTAAAACGTGTGACTAAGCTACGTGTTAGTCGAACCATAGTGTTGATTTTGAGTTAGAATAGAGGCGTCTGTCCTTGAGCGCATAACAACAATACCAAAATAGGTGGCTGATATACACAACTCTGACACTATGGCAAATTGACACATATAATTTAGGTGATATATATTACTTACTGGTAGTTTATATTGAATGTTAAACTGCATTTTCATATATGAACATGTAGGTTCCTTTTATGTCTTTTGAAATGCATTTACTTCCCAATGTAGACTACCACTAACATTAGTTATCCATGCAGGTTGTTGATTTTCAAGGACTATTGAGCAACCCCCCGACAAACGTCTAGACGTTCCCAAGTTGTTGCTCTCTCTCCCTTCTTTAATACTACTTGCACTATAATGTCTCCTTATTAATAATCTTTGGGCTTGTGCAACTTTTTGAAAGGGGCTTGTTATATATATATATATATATAGTTTGTTGTATATAGTTTTTTTATGCGATAGAAATGTATGTATAAATTTTAGTTCTTGATCATGTAATATTAATGTCCTTACTTTTACTGAATTTGATAATGATGAAAATGAACAATGCAATTGGTTGATGCCTTATATTCTATGCTATAGATGCACCATATTAGACAATAAGATATTATTTTCCAACCTGAATGTAATATGATTGTTATTTATGGATCTTCGAGTCATGAAACTAGTGTTGAATATATGAACTTGGAATCCTTATTCTTGCCAACTATGTGTTATAGATTTGTATATATTTTATTGATTTGCATGAGAGTGTTTATGTTCATCCCAATGTATTTGTATATCTAGATTATCGATGTTCATGATGTTTGAGAATTACATGTGTTTGGTGATCCAACTTTGATTTGAAATATTATTTGGGGTTATGTTTCAGATGTCTCTGGTTGGCATGATGAACTCCTCATGTGTCTATCCTTCACAGTGTTTCTTTCTTTCTTTTGGGAACTTAAGACTAGGTTATTAATAATATTCCCATATCAACAAAGAGAAGGAACCTTTAGAATAGATACTCGTTTCAAAAGACATGTGTCTTCCGAATAATGAATTGGAGGTCTCTGTACCCATTAATTATTGTCAAAGACTTTGTTAATGGTAATAAATCCCTGTATATTGTGTGACATAGAGTGACCATCTTAATTTTTGTACACTCATTTTACACCGTCGATTTTGCAATTAGACGTTGCGATTGACTAACTTGTCGCTAACACGATGTAGGAAAGGTCCATTTTGGAGCCAGAATAGACACAGTCAATGCGTTAAGCATGTTTTGCATCCTTCTTTATCAATCCTTAACAAAGTCTAGTTTTTGTGTTTTATTTTGGATGGGGAGAACATATGAAGCCTTTTTGACAGCGTTGGTGATGGATCATAGTCATTATTTCATTACAATTGCAATGAAATATGTTCTACAACGGAATGTCATGAATAGTTTATGGCTAAATCGTTAGCTAGGTTGTACATAACACAACGACATGCTGACTTTATATTGCAATGTGGGAATAACCGGTCGTGTGTTGACTGTGTCATTTGTGGTGAATGTGTGGTGTTATTGATAGTGTGAATAATATCAATTGAATCTTTTTTTTTTTTCAGTTCAATCATGTCAATTGCGTTGAGAAAGAGGTTGAGGGAAACTATTGATCTTGATTATGGTTTACTGGAGCTAAAGGCAGATGATCTCCTGGGAGTTGGTTGCATTTGCTTCCCACTGACACGTGACATTGGCCTACTTGTAAGCTAAGTAGTTTTAATGGATTATGCAACATGTAGTATTCCTTGGTGTTGTCACTGTTTAATGCTTGTGACTGGAGATCCAATTTGTATACCCAGGAGAGAGTTGGGCTTTTAGATGCGGGACCAGTTTGGCATTCAAATCTGAAAGATTCAGGAGTTGGGCTTTAACATCCGGGAGTAGTTGAGGATTCAAATCCGAAAGAGTCAGGAGTTGGGCTTTCAGATGCGCGACTAGTTGGGGATTCAAATCTGAAAGATTCAGGAGTTGGGCTTTCGCATCCAAGACTAGTTGAGAATTCAAATCTGAAAGAGTTAGGAGTTGGGCTTTGAGATGTGCGACCAGTTGGGGATTCAAAATTGAAATATTCAGAAGTTGGGCTTTCACATCCAGGACTAGTTGAGGATTCAAATCTGAAAGAGTGAGAAGTTGGGCTTTCAGATGCAGGACTAGTTGGGGATCCAAATCTGAAAGAGTCAAGAGATGGTCTTTCAGGTCAGGGACTAGTTGGGGATTCAAATCTGAATGAGTCACTAGTCGGGTCTCCAATTTTGAACCCATTGTCAAGTTAGCTTCTGAGTGACTACACAGCCACACTGGTAATTATTTATCATTGCATTATATTTTTTTTCCATCATTGCATGGCATGGTTGTTGGAAGTTGGGACTTATAAGTGGAAATGTAGATATATATGGGCATAAAAATAATCGATGATGTGTGCTATTTTATTTAACAACATTATGATAGTGGCTCTGCTAGTGAGGAAGATGAGGCCATTGGTAATGTAGATGAGGGCGATTATATTGATGCTCCAGGCGGTGAGAGTGAAAAAGGGGATGTTCATAGCAAGCACGAGGTAAGCATAGAGAAGGAGACTGAATGACAAGGTGATTCTGTTAGCGCTCACGGACAAGAACAAGGAGGAGGGGCGAGTAACAAGGAGGTCCACTACAGGTCATTATATTTTGCATTATTTTTATAATGCTTGATTAGTGAAAAATTGAATGTGACGCTTTGTCTCTGTTGGCTGTGCGTAGCAACAGGCTGATCACAAAAGACAACATATTAATGGCAGGCTGCACTACTTTTGTCTCTTTCTTCATTGTTCCCATAATGGAGGCTATAAGTTTTGGGATCTAGGGAGGCTTAATATGCATAAAGTCAGAGAACATCAACTTCCATTATTGGGGATTACACAATGCAATTGTAAGCCATGTGGTAGTGGACAACGCAATGCAGATCATACGAAGAAAACATTGATGTACTTGAAAAAGAGGGAGTCTAATATCGAATACCAAATGGGTGTATGACATAGTATGCAAAAAAAATGTGTCACTAACTAGGTGTGCATGAAATATGGAAAGAAAACACGTGATGATCTTCATATTGAAGGGAAGGAAGAGATAAAGGAAAAAATGCGAGTGTATGACAACAGTCCGGTTAGGGAGGCGAGAAGGAAGAAGGTTTTAGAGTTACTGGAAAGAAAGAATATTTCAATAGAGGTAATTTTTAGTGATCATATTGTTTTGCAGTTTACTAAATTCCTTTAAACATCTGAAGAGTGTCTTATTGAGCTATCCTATCATGCTGCCTAGAGTTTAAGTGACACTACAGGCCATGGCAAGGAGGTTCTAGCATTGAAGGCTAATCGCAAAACAAACGTGCTAGTGAATGAGGTTGCATTTGTTTCATTGGGGAAGCAAAAGAATGTTGCTAAAAAAACAAGGCCAACTTTAGATCCTGAAACAAATGAGGGTGCATCTATTTTGTTAGGGAAGCAAAAATAAATGAATGCTGCGAAAGAAATAAGGCGAACATCAGATCCTGAAACAAACGTGCCAGTCAATGAGCCTGCATCTGATTCATCGGGAAAGCAAGAAAAGAAGAATGCCGTAGAAAAAATAAGTTCGACTTAAGATGAGGTTACACATTTGCCATCGAAGATGACTATCTGTTGGCCTATCCATATGTGTGTTTTCATTGCATGGTATGCTTTGCACTCCACTGTTTAGTATGTTAACTATTTCGTCCATGTCATTATAGGCTGATTTTGATGGGGTCCATGGAGGGAGCATGGAGTGTCACGCGGTATTGGATGACACATAATGTAGTGTACCCAAAAAAGCAAGTCAAAAACCTCGGTTGTCTATTAGTTATCAATCTGTTTGGACGAAGAAGGTGAAGGAGATGTTGAATGAAAAATTGGGTGCATGCAGTGGCAAGAAGATTGCAGAGCAATCTCCTAAATTGTGGCAAACGATGGACGATAGGAGCAAAGAACAGTCAATGCAGTTGCCTGATGACACCATGTGTAGTGTTCCCCAAAAACCAAGTCCAAAATCTTAGATGTCTGTTAGGAGGAAGAAGGTGAAGGAGACGAGGATTGAAAAATCGAGTGCATGCACTAGTGAGACGATTGTAGAGCAATTTCCTAAACTGGGCCAGAGGTTGGAGGATAGGTGGAAAGATGAACAGGTAATGTGGTACCATTATGCATGACATGTAGTTCTATATCATCACATGGTGTGTTATACTATAGAGTAACTCTTTTGTGTATGCAGTCGGCCATGGTATTGGATGAGAAAATTCATGTTTGTTTGAAGGGAGAAGCTAAAGGAGACGTTGAATGGAAATTTGAGTGCATGCAGTGGCGAGAATATTGCAGAGGAGTCTAGTGAATTGGGGAAGACATTGGAGGATAAGAGCAAAGATGAACAGGTATTGGGCTCTTATTGTGCATAACATGCGGTGAGAGGCAGCGTTATACTGTAGAGTATTTTTTATGTTGTTGTGGTTTGTGTTCATTATCTATGTTCCTATTATTGCCTTAGTCATGTAAAATTCATCAGCCTTGGTCTAGTAGTGTTCGTAGGTGTATGGGTTTAATGTGTACTTACACTCTTGTACAATGTGTCACATTTTGCAACATAATCCGATAGAAGAAAGCATTGAGAAAGAGTTTGGGGGAAATGATGATGGATGTACAAATGCAGATTGTGACCGTGATGGGGGCAATGAGCTGAGAGAGACAGCTATTTTGATATTGTTGTATTACATTGCCATGAATTGATTTGCCTTTGTTTGATGGTCAGCTATAAAGAATTCTATTTAAGCAACCGCATCCACTCGTTACTGATGTAGGCAACTGTGGAAGACAAAGAAGAGTGCACCAATGAAGATGCTCACATTGTTGTTATTGGAGTTGAAGTCTAGCTACTAGTGGATGGGGCAATGGTTGGGGAAGGCATTGTTGATGGCCTGGGGAAGGGTGTAATGTGTCATACTATTCCAGTCCCATGAGATTGTGCTAAAGTTCACATTGTGAAAGTCTTTGATGAAAATGCCCAGTTGCCTCGCCCAGGTCCTTTTGTCAATGTCTTTTTGGATTCCATAAACTCGTGGGCAGTGTTGCCTATTGAAGACCTGGTATGTTCCCCACCCATGGTAAGTTTTGAAGATGACAAGATCCCTTCCTTTGTCTTCTCATTCCATTATTTGTCTTATTCCAATGGAATGAAATAGGCAACACTCGTATGATGTCATTTGTGTGTGGTAGGATAAATTTGGCGAAAGTGTCAAGCCACAAAAAGAGGATGTTAAACATGACCATGTGATTAGAAATGTAAGTCAGAGGATACGATCACTTGGCATCACCCTCCCGAGTTGCATAAGCATGAGAAGAAGCATAAAGCATTTTATAGTGTTGTCAACTCCATTGTGCAATCCAGACAGTGGAGGTGATAATATTTTTCTATCTGCGTTGTTGTTCCTCTTTCCTAATATTTACAGCGAGATACTGTGGTGGAAGATCAGTCTTGATAGACTATTCAGATGGGATTTGGAGACGTTATATTTAGATGGATTTTACCTTACCATAGTTTAAACCCTCTCAATTATTGTTTTTGTTTTAAATGAACTATACATTATTTTCAACCTTTCTTGCTATTTTAAGCAACATAATTGTAAAGGCTTGATTTGTTGGACTGTTTCATGTTGATCCTACACCATGAACTACCCTTTAATAACTTCAAAAACCTATCTTTGGTGTGCAACATTTTTATTAATGATAGTGGATGGTAGAATAAAGTCAATGATAGTCGTTTATTGTTCAAGTTTTGTTCAAGGTCTCTTACTTATTGCATATGCATAGGTTTTGTTATTGTGTAGCAATAGGGTTCCTGCAACTCTTTTACGTATATAGATCAAGTTGAATGTTTGATTGAAATTATGAACCATGTGCTCTTTCCACTGTAGCTTATGACAGTTCAATATACCATTGTTATTATTTGTTTTTGAACACTGAATCTGAAATGAATTAACAACAAAAAAATAACAAAAAAATTCAATTAAAAAACAACAAACTTGTGTTATAGTTTCATCGCAGATGTGTAATAAGTTGGATGCAAGATGACAAGTGGTGAGTGATGGAGTTATCTTCCCAAAACATGGATTCGCAATTGGCAAGTAACCTGCCACCCAAGTGCCCAGTCTAGTGAACACATTAACTTTTGTATTCTACATAATGTTATTCATGCAAAAATGCAACAGATACCTATTCATTTTTTGTTGGCATAAACTATTGTTTCTTGCATTTTTCATGTTGTCTTGCCTATCTATGTACTGATACTTCTTTTTTGGCATTGTTTGTAGGGATGACAATGGGAAGAGTAGGGATAGGAAAAAGAAAGGGCATTGAAACATCTGTTCAGGAGAACGGAATGCCTGCTATGAATTCACAAGTGAATGGGATGCCTAATGTTCTCACCTCCAATGGCGGTTTAGGGAAGTCTAAAAGACAACTAACACCACCCTTTGCAGTCTGGAATGATGGGATGGACAAAATAAAGTTTGACACCATCCGTGTAGAATTGCTAATGCAAAAGGTCGAAATGGCCCACACTGAAAATGAAAGGCTGAAGGGGATTGTTTCTGATCTTGAATGAAAATTAACTAAAGTGAAAAGGAGATGCACTGAACTCAATAAGAAATGCATGGAACTCAATAAAACGGTCACGGACTTTGACGATAAGAATATGGACCTTGAGCTGGAAGTTTGTAAACTGTAGATGGTGAATGAGAGACAGGAGGTAGTGTGTGAGGGGTGCGCTAAAAGCAACAAAATCATAAGTGACCAGATGCAGGGCATGCTAGATGTTTGTACGCAACGCACTCAGTACTGGAAATAGATGTACGAGGAGGTGTCTTCCTTCATAATCGATGAAGATGATGGGAAGGATGTGCCTCTTGTAAGGCCTTCCCCAAACCAAGCTTTGATTAACTTAGTTGACCATGTTTGACCCTATTTATAAATGCTACATAATACAATAGAATGGACTGTGTTAGACCGATAGATTTGTGAGAAAAGAAATTGAATCAAGTTATAGAGTTATTTCACCCGGTGGTGTATACTTTGATGTATTATGAATTTGAAATCCTAAAAGATCCATTGATAAGATAATCTTGATTTAACGTATGTTAGCTATGTTTGGATTTAGAACTTATATGATTCCATGATTTCAATAACATTGATGAATGTTGATGCTTCATTTATATGCTTTATGATATAGGACTCTATATGATTTTAGAATAGGAAAAATTGGAAATGATGTATGTCATTATTGGATTTGCAGGACTTTACGATGATGATAGAATTAGGATGTATGTTTTATGTGTGGATCAAAATTATGAGAATTATGATAATTGCTTATGTGGATTTATTTGGATATGAGATATATTGAATTATTCAAATGTAAATTATATGCGAAGTGTTTGATGTGTATTCTAATTCATGTGTTTAATATTATATGAGGTTATTGGAAATTACTAATGTGCATTTGAGTGGTGCAGGAAAAGATATCCATGTGACCATGGAAATATTATGGAGAACCAAACCTAGACCTATATATGTTCGTAAAACCAGGGTTTGTCTATTTGGAGAGACAACACTTCGTTTGTGTCGTATTTTATTCGTAATAGTAAATGATGCATGTGTGTTAAATATTATTTATTTGATTTATTTAAATCCAACAAGAGACAAGATTTCATGTGCAATTTTGTAAAAGTATTTTCTTCGTGTCACTTGACACATGTGTTGATTTATGTTTGAGTTTTTAAATTTGTCTCTTGGAGGGAATTGTTTAACTATAGCTTTTTCAATTAAATTTAATGTGATTCCCTAATTGCCTTAGGTAGAGAATCTTTGGGGTAGTCAACTTAGGTTTGACCCGAAAATTAACTTCACAGGGGTTTAAAAAGGGTTAAATGGACTCCTAGGGGTAGTTTATTAGGGTTTCCTAAAGCCCATAAGGTATACCTAAAGGTTAGAAGTAATTTTAGGCATGTTTCTACTCCCATGTGACCATTTAGACATCCTAAAAAGTGACTTTTCTAAGTTGTGCGAAAATGGAAATTAGAAGGCTTGAACTAAGTCGTTAACCTTCCTTTTTGGAATGAGAGTTCCCTTTCCCATTCTACCTTACTTTCCTTTTTCAGTTTTGGGAACTTGAGAGAACTCACACTAGTGTCTTCTTAAGCAAGAAAGAGAGATTTTGGGGGTATTCACCCACTCTCCATTTTTGGAGACGAAAGAATTTTTGTAAAGAAAAAGATAGATTTTGGATTGAGAATTTTGGCTAAGGGTAGAAAGAGAAGAACTGTGGAATTGGGCTGCTCATCCTCAACAAAACTAGCATACTTTTGGGCAGTTTAAGGTTGGTTTTTATTTTTCTTATAATATTTTCTTGTTGCATGTTGTTTTGAAAGAAATGCTTGTGTAAAAGACTTGTTTTTCGTGCATGTATTTCTTGGAAATTTATTTGGTGTTTTTTTGCTTATGTCATGTATGTGTTTTGGGAGTAATCAAGACCTCCTACTCTTGGGAGAGAGGAGGGTCTTGTGGGTGGTAGAAGTGACAGCCCTCGAGTGAGAGGCTCTCGTTATGAGAGTGATCACAAGGGATTCTATGTGACCCTTGCTGCATGGCTTGTTTATGCATTGGGGGTCATAAGGAGGGAAATAAGGCATGAATGCCTTGGGGGGCATAAGGAATGTGGGGTTGTTACACTTGATGTATTTGGTTTGCCATGAGGTGGCTATATGTTTTACCATACTTGCAGTCTCCTCAGGGTACTTGGTCCACTACCACCCTTGAAAAGACATCACATTATGTGGTGCAGTGTAGCCTGGGTTGGGAATGTGATTGTGGTTGTTTTCAATTGTTTATTTGAGTTTGCAAGTGTGTTACCTGTCTAGGGCTTGGTTCTCCGAGCTCAGGGGTGGCTACTAGTTATCCTAGGCTGGGAGGTGAGCACTCCATGGTCATAGCATTGATTTATTTGCAGGTTGTTGAAAGGAAATAAAAGGACAAGTAGAAGTTGCTATTTTAATTGTTTGCAAAAAAAGATTTGGAAACAGAGTAATTGATATTATAAGTGCAAAAATGTAAAAGGAAACTATATGTTGTACCCATTTAGGAAAGAAGATGTATCTAATTTAATTGAAGTCCTCATTCAATAGGAATGAGGGACTAGTTTGGGTATTTCACCCTCTTGTAATAATGTCTATATTGGATTCTAAAATTGCCTTAAATAATTGCATTATTTTTGTTAATTTAATATTGCATAAATGAAAAGATTCTGTGGAATATCAGTTTACATTGTTCTTAAAATTTTAATGCTTGCATGCATGTTTATTCTGAAAATAAAAATCAGACTATTTTCTATACATATCTCTACATTTTAAATTAATTAATAAAACATTTACTTGCTGTTAAAATTATTGAATTCTGCCATTTATATAAATGCTATTTAAATTATTGAATACTGTAAATTACTTAATTACAGAAAATAAAATCTAACGATTAAATGGACTAATTGATTTAAAATAATTTCATATTTCTATAGTTGCTGCTTATCTCATTAAAATTTGTCATTTGGATAGTTGCGGTAAAATTATCAGACTCTGACATTTATTTAATGCAGAAATAAATTTTATAGTTAATCGGATTTAATGGGAATGAATAAATTCTAAAAATGTCATTCTAAGTATATCTAATGTTGTTAATTTCTTATTTTTACAGAAAGAAAACCTATATTTAGTTAGCGTATTTATTTCCTTTAGAAACTAAGAAATTAATGAGAATTCCAAAATATAAGCATATAAATAAATATATATCTGTATGTATATTTATTTATAAATTTTAGTTTAAATATATTAACATATTTAATATATTGGTGCATATATATATATAAATAAATAAATACACACACACACATATATATATTTAAATATATTATTGTATTTTTAAATTTTAAAAAAAATATAATAAAAAAAATAAAACAAAAAAATAGGGTTCGGCCGAGCCACTGTGCTAAGCACAGTAATCGGCGGAAGGGCCGACCCACTGTGCATAGCACAGTGGATGGCACGGCTGGGAGCCGCCACTATGGGCAACCATAGTGGGTGGCGCCACTGTGGCATCCCATAGTGGATGGCCCAAGGGCCGCCACTGTGGACGTCTACAGTGGTCGCCGCCACTGTGGGAGTCCACAGTGAGCGGTGCCCCCGGGGTCGCCACTGCTTGCCTTCCCCGTGCCCTCCATAAAACCCCGCCTTCTTGCCAAGGCCACCGCTCGTAGCCCCTGCAAAAAATTCGAATGCAATAAAAATATAAAACCCTAGTTGGTTAAGGCTAGGGTATTATGGACAATGAAGAATGAATGAATTAAAAAGGAGCTCCATGTTTCTATTAATAAGATTAGGGTTTTCATGGTTGTTTTCTATAATGGGAAATATATTTAAAGTATATATATATATATATATAAAGACATATATACATATATATAAAGATATAGAGTAAGTTAAAATGATAGGAGTGAATCGGGTATATTGTACCAATATTTGTTTAAGGGAAAAATATATATAACTTAATTATTAAAACTTGATATATATTAATGTTTATTTTACTTTAGACATTTAATAACAATTTTGTTTAAGGACAGATGGTAGATCTAAAATTTTATTAGGGGTTTATTGTTAAACATAAGGGCATGAAACAAAAGGATGTTTGCAAGATCTTATTACTACTTGGAAACTTGTACTAAATATAGGTTTGTGAGATTAAACCTTATAGGACGAATATCATTGTGAACTTCATCAAACCATTTAGTCGAATAAAATTAATCGCATTTTTATTATCGACATACATTTATAATCTAAGAGCTAGGACTAAATTTAATTAGTTCCTTAAAGCAATAAATGATTATGGGAGACAAATCTTACCTCGTCAATTAGTTTAGAGTGTTGATATGAATTAAGTTAGTGGATGAAGTTGAGGAAATCACAAAATAATTCATTTAGTGTCCCACTTTTAAATTAAAATTATTAAGAAAGGTTGTATTAACAGGATGATGGGGACTCGATATTTATTAAATAGTTGATATCGAACCAAGTAAGTTTATTAATGTCTAATTAGAAGAAATGGATCTAATTAAGTACTAATCAGTGCAACATAAATGAAAGGGAACTTTTGAGTGAAAATTATAATTACTTATTTATATAAAGTATTTCGGTGTTTAAAAACGAAAAGATAGTACTTTTGTGCTTATGAGGTTACCATTCAATTGGAACCTAAAATGCAATAATTGCCCCAATAAAACCAAGTAGGAGGAGATCAATCTTTCAATAAAATACCTCTGATAGTAACTAAAGGAATGCCATCCATCGAGATATATTCTTGACATGGAAAATCAAGCGAGATAATTAGACCTTAGATGAAGGCACCATAAACGAGATAAATAAGATCGAGACAGTTCAAGTTAAGTTTTAAGGTATGTGAAATTATAATGGTTAAAAAGATCAAGGCCGACATAGAAGACATAAATGAAGAAGAGTTAAGGGGTACTCTTGCGAATCTCCGGAAAGACACGTTAACCTATCCTAATGACTAGGCACCTTAAGAATGTGGTCATGTTAGATTTCTTATTAAGAGCATTTGTTAGACATTTTTTTTTGTAGCAATGCAGTGAAGCTAGAATTGGATAACCCCAAAGATAGAAACTTAAAAGATGAATGGCAATTCCCTTGATCTGAAAACCCAAGTAATACTATAGGTGAGTTAAATAAGGAGGAAGGAGGCATGAACTTCTTGGGTGAAAAACATGTATTTGCAATAAACCCTAAGTTCATCTGTGGTTATGTTATTGGGGAAACAAGCAAGTAAAGCCTCAAACTAATTCCTTTATGGAAAGATAACCTTGGGGAATTAAATAATGGAAGAGAGAGTAGAGCTGATTTAGGAATCATACAAAAATCCCCATTGAAGTACAAGGGGTGTAAAAGAATTAAGATCTTATAATCTAGGAATAAATAACTAATATTCGTTCAGAAAACTAAGAAGAAAAGTGCAACCCAATCATGGTTAGCCGCTAGGTACAAGACAATATGTAACACAATTTAACTACTAGGCACAATCAAAGAAGCTTTGCAAATTTCAGCACTCAAGTGTGAAAGTATGCGAAAACATTAAGTATGGATGGAACAATGTGCAGATGGAAATGGCTTAGGAAATGACAGTATAACAGTAATATAATACCAAAGCTTAAATGAGGATTAGTTGGAACTATAAAATATTTTATGAGAACATTGATAAGGAGCCGAATTATGTGGTTAGCAAAGAATTTGGAAATTATGGGAGTCTTAAGACATTGGAAATTGTTGGACATCCTTATGTTATACCATAATAGGGTAACTGGATATTAGGATGGTAAGATGGTTCATTTAGATTGGAGAGATCAAAGGTTGTGATATGCTGGAAATGGGCTAGTAAGTAAATATAAATAAGTAATAAGCAACGAGATAACTTCCCTTTTTTACTAAATTTTAATAAAAAGGAGGGGTGTTGGTCACTTTCGAGTGCACACCCCCTTGATTTCATAGTTGCATAAGTAAAGTAGGAGAAGATAAGTCCACTCTCTGAGTTGTCTGAAATATGTCATGAAATGTGTGGATAGAAAATTGTTGTCAACCGTTATCGATCTTACTCGACAATAATTCCACCTCAAATGGCTCTTAACCATAAGTGTTAGCAATTTGGCAACAAGCTCCTACTTAATGAAGGCAAGTGAATGTTAGAGGTGAAAATATAAGGAGCTGGAATAAGGTGCTCAGAAAACAAATGATGTTCCTAGTAAAATTATATGATTACATTATACAAACCCTAAATGGTTCTAAGTAAACAAGCATCATTTTTGTACCAAACTATCAACCGAGTGTGTAAGACATGAAAGTGTCGATACTTGATCTGCCACGTCTCATTGAATCAAGGTTTAGCATATTAAGATAAGTAATGGAAGTTCAAAAAGAATGGACGGAGAATGGTATAGTTAGTGCAATCACCTATTAGATATTATTATGGATGTTAATAACCCTAAAAAGATAGTGGTTTATATCGGAAAGTGTTGCTGGTAATAGTAAGCATGTGAAGGTTAAAATGGAACATGATCTATTAACGATTGTAATCTCTTGTGTATAATAATTTATTTCATAAATCAATAAAGGATTTTAAAGAATCTAAAATTTCAAGAGTCTAATAATCACTTCCTAACACACTCAAGACACGTGATCTTGGGTGATGTGCTACAGTTACTCCCTATAGCATGGCTAGAATGGTCATCTTGTTTCAAGTTTGATTCAACGTTAATTTTGATTTTCTTTGAAAATTATATTGTGACACTGGGGCTAGAACTTTCTTTTTATTTATTTTGTTTATGAAGAGAGGACCACTAAATTTATGTTTCTTTTTATATGAACTATGGCATTTGCCATGTTTCTAGTTTTAATATTTTTCAATTGCCGGCACTTTTCTTCTTTTTATTGGACTTGGCAGAAGTAACTTGTATTTTTGTAAAGTGTCAAGTGGTCATTTTGATGGTTGATATAGCTAGCCCTAGTGATGTGATTTGTGTAATATCTATAATGTTCGTTGAACCACTGATAGTGTGTCAAGGGAGAATACTGCAAGGAGTGAAATTAGGCATAGGAATTAACAAAGAATGTGTTTTATCAAATTAAGATAAAGGAAGGAAAATCCTCCTAAGTAAAATTAATTGCGAATAATCTGAAAGAGAAAAAAAATTATAACAATAGTGTGACCTAGACCTAATGAATTGCGAAAGTAATGATTGTCGACTGGTAAATTTGGCATGTGTATGGAGATGATTGCGTGGATGATATCTAAAATAAGTATTAATAATTTCCATCACTTCCTTGGAATGGGATTGTTGTGTACCTTAATGTATGGGAATTGTCAATAATGCACCCTATGAAACTTTAACCTTGGAGCCTAATAAAAACATTATAAACCCTAGTGGTAGAAAACTACCCTATATAGGGGCGAAATTGAAGAACCTAAATTTGATTTTTGTCTTGTCACCTAAGAAAGTTGGAAGAAATTATGCACCTAGGACGGTTTAGCAAATAGTTTATTAACACCCTAATGAGGTGCCCGGTTGTAGAGTAAGTAGATTCGTTGTGGATAAGTGTGATGTCAATTTTCTTAAGTAACATGCTTGGATGAGAATACAGTAGGATAAACATGTTTTTAAACAAATTCTAAACAAAGTAGGACTCCTAGAAATTCAATATGTGTAACCTTGATTGTGGAAGTTGATGTGTGTTATTTTGATAGTTTGGATGGCGCATTAATGTAAGTTGTTGGAAGACAAAATTTTGTAAACACCTACCTAAGATTTAAGGGAAATGTAATAAAAATACTAAGAATTTAACCTTGTGCAGATAGTAAGTTAATTACAAAAATAAGTTGATTTTGGTATTTCAACCTTCTAGTAGGCAAGATAAGATTTTGAGTAACTCATTGAAATTGTGGGAAATGTTATGTCCCTACCTCATAATTCTACTCATGCGACTTCCAGGAGTAAGTCAAACTCTAGGGGAGGAGTATGTAAGGCCTTCCCCAAACCAAGCTTTGATTAACTTAGTTGACCATGTTTGACCCTATTTATAAATGCTATATAATACAATAGAATGGACTGTGTTAGACCGATAGATTTGTGAGAAAAGAAATTGAACCAAGTTATAGAGTTATTTCACCCGGTGGTGTATACTTTGATGTATTATGAATTTGAAATCCTAAAAGATCCATTGATTGGATCATCTTGATTTAACGTATGTCAGCTATGTCTTGATTTAGAACTTATATGATTTCATGATTTGGATAACATTGATGAATGTTGATGCTTCATTTATATGCTTTATGATAGATGACTCTATATGATTCTAGAATAGGACAAATTGGAAATGATGTATGTCATTATTGGATTTGTGGGACTTTACGATGATGATAGAATTAGGATGTATGTTTTATGTGTGGATCAAAATTATGAGAATTATGATAATTGCTTATGTGGATTTATTTGGATATGAGATATATTGAATTGTTCAAATGTAAATTATATGCGAAGTGTTTGATATGTATTCTAATTCATGTGATTAATATTATATGAGGTTATTGGAAATTACTAATGTGCATTTGAGTGGCGCAGAAAAAGATATCCATGTGGCCATAGAAATATTATGGAGAACCAAACCTATACCTAAGTATGTTCGTAAAACCAGGGTTTGTCTATTTGGAAAGACAACACCCCGTTTGTGTCATATTTTATTCGTAATAGTAAATGATGCATGTGTGTTAAATGTTATTTATTTGATTTATTTAAATCCAACAAGAGACAAGATTTCATGTGCAATTTTGTAAAAGTATTTTCTTCGTGTCACTTGACACATGTGTTGATTTATGTTTGAGTTTTTAAATTTGTCTCTTGGATAGAATTGTTTAACTATAGCTTTTTCAATTAAATTTAATTTGATTCCCTAATTGCCTTAGGTAGAGAATCTTTGGGGTAGTCAACTTAGGTTTGACCCGAAAATTAACTTCAGAGGGGTTTAAAAAGGGTTAAATGGACTCCTAGGGGTAGTTTATTAGGGTTTCCTAAAGCCCATAAAATATACCTAAGGGTTAGGAGTAATTTTAGGCATGTTTCTACTCCCATGTGACCATTTAGACACCCTAAAAAGTGACTTTTCTAAGTTGTGCGAAAATGGAAATTAGAAGGCTTGAACTAAGTCGTTAACCTTCCTTTTTGGAATGAGAGTTTTCTTTCCCATTCTACCTTACTTTCCTTTTCAGTTTTGGGAACTTGAGAGCTCTCACACTAGTGTCTTCTTAAGCAAGAAAGAGAGATTTTGGGGGTAATCACCTACTCTCCATTTTTGGAGACAAAAGAATTTTTGTAAAGAAAAAGATAGATTTTGGATTGAGAATTTTGGCTAAGGGTAGAAAGAGAAGAACTGTGGAATTGGGCTGCTCATCCTCAACAAAACTAGCATACCTTTGGGCAGTTTAAGGTTGGTTTTTACTTTTCTTATAATATTTTCTTGTTGCATGTTGTTTTGAAAGAAATGCTTGTGTAAAAGACTTGTTTTTCGTGCATGTATTTCTTGGAATTTTTTTTGGTGTTTTATGCTTATGCCATGTATGTGTTTTGGGAGTAATCAAGACCTCCTACTCTTGGGAGAGAGGAGGGTCTTGTGGGTGGTAGAAGTGACAACCCTCGAGTGAGAGGCTCTCGTTATGAGAGTGATCACAAGGGATTCTATGTGACCCTTGCTACATGGCTTGTTTATGCATTGGGGGTCATAAGGAGGGAAATAAAGCATGAATGCCTTGGGGGGCATAAAGAATGTGGGGTTGTTACAATTGATGTATTTGGTTTGCCATGAGGTGGCTATATGTTTTACCATACTTGCAGTCTCCTCAGGGTACTTGGTCTACTACCACCCTTGAAAGGACATCACATTATGTGGTGCAGTGTAGCTTGGGTTGGGAATGTGATTGTGGTTGTTTTCCCTTGTTTATTTAAGTTTGTATGTGTGTTACTTGTCTAGGGCTTGGTTCTCTGAGCTCGGGGGTGGCTACTAGTTATCCTAGGCTGGGAGGTGAGCACTCCATGGTCATAGCATTGATTTATTTGCAGGTTGTTGAAAGGAAATAAAAGGACAAGTAGAAGTTGTTGTTTTAATTGTTTGCAGAAAAAGATTTAGAAACGGAGTAATTGATATTATAAGTGCAGAAATGTAAAAGGAAACTATATGTTGTACCCATTTAGGAAAGAAGATGTATCTAATTTAATTGAAGTCCTCATTCAATAGGAATGAGGGACTAGTTTGGGTATTTCACCCTCTTGTAATAATGTCTATATTGGATTCTAAAAATGCCTTAAATAATTGCATTATTTTTGTTAATTTAATATTGTATAAATGAAAAGATTCTATTGAATATCAGTTTACATTTTTCTTAAAATTGTAATGCTTGCATGCATGTTTATTCTGAAAATAAAAATTAGACTATTTTCTATACATATCTCTACGTTTTAAATTAATTAATAAAACATTTACTTGCTGTTAAAATTATTGAATTCCGCCATTTATATAAATGCTATTTAAATTATTGAATACTGTAAATTACTAAATTACAGAAAATAAAATATAACGATTAAATGGACTAATTGATTTAAAATAATTTCATATTTCTATAGTTGCTGCTTATTTCATTAAAATTTCTCATTTGGATAGTTGTGGTAAAATTATTAGACTCTGACATTTATTTAATGCAGAAATAAATTCTATAGTTAATCAGATTTAATGGGAATGAATAAATTCTAAAAATGTCGTTCTAATATATCTAATGTTGTTAATTTCTTATTTTTACAGAAAGAAAACCTATATTTAGTTAGCGTATTTATTTCCTTTAGAAACTAAGAAATTAATGAGAATTCCAAAACATAAGCATATAAATAAATATATATTTGTATACATATTTATTTATAAATTTTAGTTTAAATATATTAACATATTTAACATATTGGTGCATATATATATAAATAAATAAATACATATATATATATATTTAAATATATTATTTAATTTTTAAATTTAAAGAAAATATAATAAAAAAAATAGGGTTCGGCCAAGCCACTGTGCTAAGAACAGTGGTCGGTGGAAGGGCCGAACCATTGTGCTTAGCACAATGGACGGCGCGATCGAGAGCCGCCACTGTGGGTGACCACAGTGGGCTCCGCCACTGTGGTGTCCCATAGTGGATAGCCCAAGGGTCACCACTATGGGCGTCCATAGTGGTCACCGCCACTGTGGGAGTCCACAGTGAGCGGTGCCCCCGGGGTCGTTGCCGCTTCCTTCCCCGCGCCCTCCATAAAACCCCGCCTGCTTGCCAAGGCCGCCGCTCGTAGCCCCTGCAAAAAAATTGAGTGCAATAAAAATATAAAACCCTAGCCAGTTAAGGCTAGGGTATTATGGACAATGAAGAATGAATGAATTAAAAAGGGGCTCTATGTTTCTATTAATTAGATTAGGGTTTTGATGGTTGTTTTATATAATGGGAAATATATTTAAAGTGTAAATATATATATGTATTTAAGTATATATATATATATATATATATATATATAGAGAGAGAGAGAGAGAGAGAGAGAGAGAGAGAGAGAGAGAGAGAGAGAGAATGGGGTATATTGTACCAATATTTGTTTAAGGGAAAAATATATATAATTTAATTATTACAAGTTGTAATATATTAATGTTTATTTTACTTTAGACATTTAATAACAATTTTGTTTAAGGACAGATGGTAGATCTAATATTTCATTAGGGGTTTATTGTTAAACATAAGGGCATGAAACAAAAGGATGTTTGCAAGATCTTATTACTACTTGGAAACTTGTACTAAATATAGGTTTGTGAGATTAAACCTTATAGGACGAATATCATTATGAACTTAATCAAACCATTTAGTCGAATAAATTAATTGCATTTTTATTATCGACATACATTTATAATCTAAGAGCTAGGACTAAATTTAATTAGTTCCTTAAAGCAATAAATGATTATGGGAGACAAATCTTACCTCGTCAATTAGTTTAGAGTGTTGATATGAATTAAGTTAGTGGATGAAGTTGAGGAAATAACAAAATAATTCATTTATTGTCCCACTTTTAAATTAAAATTATTAAGAAAGGATGTATTAACAGGATGATGGGGACTCGATATTTATTAAATAGTTGATATCGAACCAAGTAAGTTTATTAATGTCTAATTAGAAGAAATGGATCTAATTAAGTACTAATAAGCGCAACAGAAATGAAAGGGAACTTTTGAGTGAAAATTATAATTACTCTTATAACATCTGTTCATTCCTCTTATAAATAGGAATTATCAGAATATTATATAATATCATTTAAGAATTCATTGGTACAACTTGTTAAGTTGTTACAGCTATTAAGCAAAGGTTGCGTGTAATTTAGCATTTAAAAAAAATAAAAATTGTTGTCTGTGTTTGCCCAAAGTTTGGGCATGACATTTTTGTATCAGAGCCCTAGGTTCAAACACTGGTGAACATGGGCTACATTCATAACTTAGTTGAAAACAAACTATGGCTGGAAGTATAACACCTAGGTGAAAACTTGCGAAATAACAAAGTGAAACATAAGTGAAAATTCTTGTAAATCAATAGGTCAACAAATATCAATTCAAGGGGTTCCAAGGGTCATTAGAAGCCCTGAAATTTGAACCTAATAGTCATAAGGCTTATAGCATAATAAAATCCCAAGGGTTGCGAAATGTTCAATTATTTATTTATATAAAGTATTTCGGTGTTTAAAAACAAAAATACAGTACTTTTGTGCTTATGAGGTTACCATTCAATTGGAACCTAAAATGCAATAATTGCCCCAATCAAACCAAGTAGGAGGAGATGAATCTTTCAATAAAATACATTTGATGGTAACTAAAGTAATGCCATCCATCGAGATATGTTCTTGACATGGAAAATCAAGCGAGATAATTAGACCTTAGATGAAAGCACCATAAACAAGATAAATAAGATCGAGACAGTTCAAGTTAAATTTTAAGGTATGTGAAATTATAATGGTTAAAAAGATCAAGGCCAACATAGAAGACATAAATGAAGAAGAGTTAAGGGGTACTCTTGCGAATCTCCGGAAAGACGCATTAACCTATCCTAATGACTAGGCACCTTAAGAATGTGGTCATGTTGCATTTGTTAGACAATTTTTTTTGTAGCAATGCAGTGAAGCTAGAATTGGATAACCTTGAAGATAGAAACTTAAAAGATAAATGGCAATTCCCTTGATCTGAAAACCCTAGTAATACTATAGGTGAGTTAAATAAGGAGAAAGGAGGCATGAACTTCTTGGGTGAAAAACATGTATTTGCAATACACCCTAAGTTCATCTGTGGTTATGTTATTGGGGAAACAAGCAAGTAAAGCCTCAAACTAATTCCTTTATGGAAAGATAACCTTGGGGAAAGTAAATAATGGAAGAGAGAGTAGAGTTGATTTAGGAATCATACAAAAATCCCCATTGAAGTACAAGGGGTGTAAAAGAATTAAGATCTTATAATCTAGGAATAAGTAACTAATATTCATTCAGAAAACTAAGAAGAAAAGTGCAACCCAATCATGGTTAGCTGCTAGGTACAAGACAAGACAATATGTAACACAATTTAACTACTAGGCACAATCAAAGAAGCTTTGCAAATTTCAGCACTCAAGTGTGAAATTATGCGAAAACATTAAGTATGGATGGAACAACGTGCAGATGGAAATGGCTTAGGAAATGATAGTATAACAGTAATATAATACCAAAGCTTAATTGAGGATTAGTTGGAAGTATAAAATATTTTATGAGAACATTGATAAGGAGTCAAATTATGTGGTTAGCTAAGAATTTGGAAATTATGGGAGTCTTAAGACATTGGAAATTGTTGGACATCCTTATGTTATACCATAATAGGGTAACTGGATATTAGGATGGTAAGATGGTTCATTTAGATTGGAGAGATCAAAGGTTGTGATATGCCAGAAATGGGCTAGTAAGTAAATATAAATAAGTAATAAGCAACGAGATAACTTCCCTTTTTAACTAAATTTTAATAAAAGGAGGGGTGTTGGTCACTTTCGAGTGCACACCCCCTTGATTTCATAGTTGCATAAGTAAAGTAGGAGAGGATAAGTCCACTCTTCGAGTTGTCTGAAATATGTCATGAAATGTGTGGATAGAAAATTGTTGTCAACCGTTATTGATCTTACTTGATGATAATTCCACCCCAAATGGCTCTTAACAATAAGTGTTAGCAATTTGGCAACAAGCTCCTACCTAATGAAGGCAAGTGAATGTTAGAGGTGAAAATATAAGGAGTTGGCATAAGGTGCTACGAAAACAAATGATGTCCCTAGTAAAATTATATGATTACATTATACAAACCCTAAATGGTTCTAAGTAAACAAGTGTCAATTTTGTACCAAACTGTCAACCGAGTGTGTAAGACATGAAAGTGTCGATACTTGAGCCACCACGTATCATTGAATCAAGGTTTAGCATTTTAAGATAAGTAATGGAAGTTCAAGAAGAATGGACGGAGAATTGTAGAGTTAGTGCAATCACCTCTTAGATATTATTATGGATGTTAATAACCCTAAAAAGATAGTGGTTTATATTGGAAAGTGTTGCTGGTAATAGTAAGCACGTGAAGGTTAAAATGGAACATGATCTATTAAATGATTGCGATCTCTTGTGTATAATAATTTATTTCATAAATCAATAAAGGATTTTAAAGAATCTAAAATCTCAAGAGTCTAATATTCACTTCCTAACACACTCAGGACGCGTGATCTTGGGTGATGTGTTGCGGTTACTCCCTATAGCATGGCTAGAATGGTCATCTTGTTTCGAGTTTGATTCAATTTTAATTTTGATTTTCTTTGAAAAGTATATTGTGACACTGGAGCTAGAACTTTCTTTTTATTTATTTTGTTTATGAAGAGAGGACCACTAAATTTATGTTTCTTTTTATATGAACTATGACATTTGCCATGTTTCTAGTTTTAATATTTTTCAATTGCCGGCATTTTTCTTCTTTTTATTGGACTTGACAGAAGTAACTTGTATTTTTGTAAAGTGTCAAGTGTTCATTTTGATGGTTGATATAGCTAGCCCTAGTGATGTGATTTGTGTAATATCTATCATGTTCGTTGAACCACTGATAGTGTGTCAAGGGAGAATACCGCAAGGAGTGAAATTAGGCATAGGAATTAACAAAGAATGTGTTTTATCAAATTAAGATAAAGGAAGGAAAATCCTCCTAAGTAAAATTAATTGCGAGTAATCTGAAAGAGAAAAAAAATTATAACAATAGTGTGACCTAGACCTAATGAATTGCAAAAGTAATGATTGTCGACTGGTAAATTTGGCATGTGTATGGAGATGATTGCGTGGATGATATCTAAAATAAGTATTAATAATTTCCATCATTTCCTTAGAATGGGATTATTGTGTACCTTAATGTATGGGAATTGTCAATAATGCACCCTATGAAACTTTAACCTTGGAGCCTAATAAAAACATTATAAACCCTAGTGGTAGAAAATTACCCTATATAAGGGTGAAATTGAAGAACCTAAATTTGATTTTTGCCTTGTCACCTAAGAAAGTTGGAAGAAATTATGCACCTAGGATGGTTTAGCAAATAGTTTATTAACACCCTAATGAGGTGCCTGGTTGTAGAGTAAGTAGATTCATTGTGGATAAGTGTGATGTCAATTTTCTTAAGTAACATGCTTGGATGAGAATACAATAGGATAAACATGTTTTTAAACAAATTCTAAACAAAGTAGGACTCCTAGAAATTCAATATGTGTAACCTTGATTGTGGAAGTTGATGTGTGTTATTGTCATAGTTTGGATGGTGCATTAATGTAAGTTGTTTGAAGACCAAATTTTGTAAACACCTACCTAAGATTTAAGGGAAATGTAATAAAAATACTAAGAATTTAACCTTGTACAGATAGTAAGTTAATTACAAAAATAAGTTGATTTTGGTATTTCAACCTTCTAGTAGGCAAGATAAGATTTTGAGTAACTCATTGAAATTGTGGGAAATGTTATGTCCCTACCTCATAATTCTACTCATGCGACTTCCAAGAGTAAGTCAAACTCTAGGGGAGGAGGATGTAAGGCCTTCCCCAAACCAAGCTTTGATTAACTTAGTTGACCATGTTTGACCCTATTTATAAATGCTATATAATACAATAGAATGGACTGTGTTAGACCGATAGATTTGTGAGAAAAGAAATTGATCCAAGTTATAGAATTATTTCACTCAGTGGTGTATACTTTGATGTATTATGAATTTGAAATCCTAAAAGATCCATTGATTGGAAAATCTTTATTTAATGTATGTCAGCTATGTCTGGATTTAGAACTTATATGATTCCATGATTTGGATAACATTGATGAATGTTGATGCTTCATGTATATGCTTTATGATAGAGGACTCTATATGATTCTAGAATAGGATAAATTGGAAATGATGTATGTCATTATTGGATTTGTGGGACTTTACGATGATGATAGAATTAGGATGTATGTTTTATGTGTGGATCAAATTATGAGAATTATGATAATTGCTTATGTGGATTTATTTGGATATGAGATATATTGAATTGTTCAAATGTAAATTATATGCGAAGTGTTTGATGTGTATTCTAATTCATGTGTTTAATATTATACGAGGTTATTGGAAATTACTAATGTGCATTTGAGTGGCGCAGGAAAAGATATCCATGTGACCATGGAAATATTATGGAGAACCAAACCTAGACCTATGTATGTTCGTAAAACCAGGGTTTGTCTATTTGGAGAGACAACGCCCTGTTTGTGTCGTATTTTATTCGTAATAGTAAATGATGCCTGTGTGTTAAATATTATTTATTTGATTTATTTAAATCCAACAAGAGACAAGATTTCATGTGCAATTTTGTAAAAGTATTTTCTTCGTGTCACTTGACACATGTGTTGATTTATGTTTGAGTTTTTAAATTTGTCTCTTGGATACAATTGTTTAACTATAGCTTTTTCAATTAAATTTAACGTGATTCCCTATTTGCCTTAGGTAGAGAATCTTTGGGGCAGTCAACTTAGGTTTGACCCGAAAATTAACTTTAGAGGGGTTTAAAAAGGGTTAAATGGACTCCTAGGGGTAGTTTATTAGGGTTTCCTAAAGCCCATAAGGTATACCTAAGGGTTAGGAGTAATTTTAGGCATGTTTATACTTCCATGTGACTATTTAGACACCCTATAAAGTGACTTTTCTAAGTTGTGCGAAAATGGAAATTAGAAGGCTTGAACTAAGTCGTTAACCTTCCTTTTTGGAATGAGAATTCCCTTTCCCATTCTACCTTACTTTCCTTTTTAGTTTTGGGAACTTGAGAGAACTCACACTAGTGTCTTCTTAAACAAGAAAGAGAGATTTTGGGCATAATCACCCACTCTCCATTTTTGGAGACAAAATTTTTTTTGTAAAGAAAAAGATAGATTTTGGATTGAGAATTTTGGCTAAGGGTAGAAAGAGAAGAACTGTGGAATTGGGCTGCTCATCCTCAACAAAACTAGCATACCTTTGGGCAGTTTAAGGTTGGTTTTTATTTTTTTTATAATATTTTCTTGTTGCATGTTGTTTTGAAAGAAATGCTTGTGTAAAAGACTTGTTTTTTGTGAATGTATTTCTTGGAAATTTATTTGGTGTTTTATGCTTATTCCATGTATGTGTTTTGGGAGTAATCAAGACCTCCTACTCTTGGGAGAGAGGAGGGTCTTGTGGGTGGTAGAAGTGACAACCCTCGAGTGAGAGGCTCTCGTTATGAGAGTGATCACAAGGGATTCTATGTGACCCTTGCTGCATGGCTTGTTTATGCATTGGGGGTCATAAGGAGGGAAATAAGGCATGAATGCCTTGGGGGGCATAAGGAATGTGGGGTTGTTACACTTGATGTATTAGGTTTTCCATGAGGTGGCTATATGTTTTGGTTTCCCATGAGGTGGCTATATGTTTTACCATACTTGCAGTCTCCTTAGGGTACTTGTTCCACTACCATCCTTGAAAAGACATCACATTGTGTGGTGTAGTGTAGCTTGGGTTTGGAATGTGATTGTGGTTGTTTTCCCTTGTTTATTTGAGTTTGCATGTGTGTTACCTGTCTAGGGCTTGGTTCTCCAATTTCGGGGGTGGCTACTAGTTAGCCTAGGTTGGGAGGTGAGCACTCCATGGTGTTAGAATTGATTTATTTGCAGGTTGTTGAAAGGAAATAAAAGGACAAGTAGAAGTTGTCGTTTTAATTGTTTGCAGAAAAAGATTTGGAAACGGAGTAATTGATATTATTAGTGCAAAAATGTAAAAGGAAACTATATGTTGTACCCATTTAGGAAAGAAGATGTATCTAATTTAATTGAAGTCCTCATTCAATAGGAATGAGGGACTAGTTTGGGTATTTCACCCTCTTGTAATAATGTCTATATTGGACTCTAAAAATGCCTTAAATAATTGCATTATTTCTGTTAATTTAATATTGCATAAATGAAAAGATTCTGTTGAATATCAGTTTACATTGTTCTTAAAATTTTAATGCTTGCATACATGTTTATTTTGAAAATAAAAATTAGACTATTTTCTATACATATCTCTTAAGTTTTAAATTAATTAATAAAACATTTACTTGCTGTTAAAATTATTGAATTCTGCCATTTATATAAATGCTATTTAAATTATTGAATACTATAAATTACTTAATTACAGAAAATAAAATCTAACGATTAAATGGACTAATTGATTTAAAATAATTTCATATTTCTATAGTTGCTGCTTATTTCATTAAAATTTGTCATTTGGATAGTTGCGGTAAAATTATCAGACTCTGACATTTATTTAATGCAGAAATAAATTCTATAGTTAATCAGATTTAATGGGAATGAATAAATTCTAAAAATGTCGTTCTAAGTATATCTAATGTTTTTAATTTCTTATTTTTACAGAAAGAAAACCTATATTTAGTTAGCCTATTTATTTCCTTTAGAAACTAAGAAATTAATGCGAATTCCAAAACATAAGCATATAGATAAATATATATCTGTATATATATTTATATATAAATTTTAGTTTAAATATATTAACATATTTAATATATTGGTGCATATATATATATATATACATAAATAAATAAATACATACATATATATATATATATATTTAAATATATTATTTTATTTTTAAATTTTAAAAAAATATAATAAAAAAAATAAAACAAAAAAAATAGGCTTCGGCCGAGCCACTGTGCTAAGCACAGTGGTCGGCGGAAGGGTCGAACCACTGTGCTTAGCACAGTGGATGGTGCGGCCGGGAGCCGCCACTATGGGCGACCATAGTGGGCGGCGCCACTGTGGCATCCCACAGTGGACGGCCCAAGGGCCGCCACTGTGGGAGTCCATAGTGAGCAGTGCCCTCGGGGTTGCCGCCGCTTGCTTTCCCCGTGCCCTCCATAAAACCCCACCTGCTTGCCAAGGCTGCCGCTCGTAGTCCCTGCAAAAAAATTGAGTGCAATAAAAATATAAAACCCTAGCCAGTTAAGGCTAGGGTATTATGGACAATGAAGAATGAATGAATTAAAAAGGAGGTCTATGTTTCTATTAATAAGATTAGGGTTTTCATGGTTGTTTTATATAATGGGAAATATATTTAAAGTGTATATATATATATATATATATATATATAGAGAGAGAGAGAGAGAGAGAGAGAGAGAGAGAGAGAGAGAGAGAGAGAGTTAAAATGATAGGAGTGAATCGGGTATATTGTACCAATATTTGTTTAAGGGAAAAATATATATAATTTAATTATTACAAGTTGGTATATATTAATGTTTATTTTACTTTAGACATTTAATAACAATTTATTTTAAGGACAGATGGTAGATCTAATATTTTATTAGGGGTTTATTGTTAAACATAAGGGCATGAAACAAAAGGATGTTTGCAAGATCTTATTACTACTTGGAAACTTGTACTAAATATAGGTTTGTGAGATTAAAACTTATAGGACGAATATCATTATGAACTTAATCAAACCATTTAGTCGAATAAAATTAATCGCATTTTTATTATCGACATACATTTATAATCTAAGAGCTAGGACTAAATTTAATTAGTTCCTTAAAGCAATAAACGATTATGGGAGACAAATATTACCTCGTCAATTAGTTTAGAGTGTTGATATGAATTAAGTTAGTGGATGAAGTTGAGGAAATAACAAAATAATTCATTTAGTGTCCCACTTTTAAATTAAAATTATTAAGAAAGGATGTACTAAAAGGATGATGGGGACTCGATATTTATTAAATAGTTGATATCGAACCAAGTAAGTTTATTAATGTCTAATTAGAAGAAATGGATCTAATTAAGTACTAATAAGCACAACAGAAATGAAAGGGAACTTTTGAGTGAAAATTATAATTACTCTTATAACATCTGTTCGTTCCTCTTATAAATAGGAATTATCAGAATAGTATATAATATCATTTAAGAATTCATTGGTACAGCTTGTTAAGTTGTTACAACTATTTAAGCAAAGGTTGCGTGTAATTTAGCGTTTTAAAAAAAAAAAAATTGTTGTTTGTGTTTGCCCAAAGTTTGGGCATGACACCTCGCCTTACTCTGACCACTGGGGGAAACAAAAGTGATTTAAATACTCAACCTCTATCTCCATAAGAGGCTTGTACTATTAGGAAAGTTTTCTAGATGTATATCGCTTACCCCTGTTGAATAAAAAGTCAATAGTGGTGCAGATTGTTTGTAATTAGACATATTGGTATTTTATCCAATTCTTTCATTTAAGAAAACACTTTGTATGCTTCATGAATGGTTATTTTCAATAAATGTGATTGACTTCACTTAAACAGCTTCAATGGTTGATGACTGGTTTCTTGTACACTTTTTCATGCTTTCTAAATGGTTATATGTGGCTTTTCTACACGTCTTGTATGATGAATGGTTGAACAAGGTGATATGTGCCTCTTCAGTTGGTTATAGGGTTATATATGTTTTGCATATGAAGAATAGTTATATGTGGCTTTCTCAAATGTCGTTGCTTTCATATATATGTTGGGAATGTGTTCTAAAATTACTTCAGTTGATTTCACTAGAATCGAGTATATTATGTGATGTCCCCTTCTTATTCTACTGCTGTTACAAGGAGTGTACCTTAATACAATTGATAAAATATTCATCATTAGGTGGCACTAACCCAGAGAATAGATAAGTTATACTTGTATTCTTGAAACAAAAAAATTGAAATTGAAACTAACACTTCAAATGAGCAGATAAATTTTTCAAATTCTTCTATTGATCTCACCACTAAAATGAGGTACAACATACTATTATGGTATTCTTAGAAGATCAACTCTATTTTCTATTGGTCTTGGTTTCTCCCTTTTATACAAAATCGGGAGATAAAATAAGCTTCAGACCATTACAAGACACCTCTTCATAACTAATTGACATAATGGAGAAATGAGAGAAATGAGAGAAATGAGAAATGAAAATTTGAAGATGATTGCAACTCTCAGATTTTGTGTCTGGCAATCTCTGTTATCGTTTTGCAGGCACATTCAGATGAGTCACTTCCCATTGGTAAACTTCATAATCACTGGGCCACTAAAAGTTCAGAATGATGGGCATGTTCATCAAATGATCTTTCCACCTCTTGTCTGTGAAACTCCTCACCTCTGCAACAAACCTAGTGTAACCAAAATCCATATTTATAATCCCATCTTGAAACACATGAAAGATCTCAATATTGATATCTCCTTCCTACTTCAAATATGTAGTGATATTTACTACAATCTGGGTGAAGTCTCTCTTCCAATCATCGAAGTAACAGATATGCTTGTCATTGTCCATGATATGAGGGATAGTCCAATGCTGAAATGTGTGAAAATAATCAATTTTTGCTCTCACCTTTTGCTCCATACTTCTGACATCATTGAGTCCACTTTCGATTGTTTGCACCATTTGCCAAGTTTCTTTTATTTTTGATTCAGCATCAGGGTTTCTCTGAGTCACCTTGCATAGAATTTCCAATGTCACATATGCAGGTTGCCACCTGTTTGATAGGTTTTCCAATTTGGGCCTATTCTCTTTGAACACTTCTAATATCGTCAACAAAGTCTGATAACTCCCATATATCTCTTCCAATTACTCAACTATAAAGTTGACCTTGTGTAGGAGAATTTGTTCAAAAACTCGTAGAGTTTCTTGTGCCATTTTTTGTAGGATCGCCTTAGTGGCCGCCCTCATATCTTGTATCTCTCTTTGATGTCACCTATTTTATCAATTTGATTTGAAGGGGCATGTGTATGCAGAACGATTGCCTTATTTTGATTATTAAGCTGACCTTCCATCTTTCCTCTCAATGTAGCATTCTCAATATATATAACATGTTTATTTCATCATTGATATCCTTTTGTCCAGCCTCTAGTTCATGTAACTTTCCTTCCATTTGCTTTACTGCATCCTTGTAAACATTGCAGAGTGCATGGTCATTGTAGCGGCCTCTAATGGATATTTTTCCTTTATGGATTTGATAAGTGTTGCCCCTTGAGTTTCCTTTACCAAATCAACCAACTTCATCTTACGAGTACTTTTTGAGCTCACCTATAAGGCTAATATCTCAATTTTGGGATTATACCCTATTCCACTCACCCCTTCATCTGAATCAAATTCAGCAATTAGCATTGGATCATCCTGTTGCCTGACCTGATCCAACAAGAATGTTTGTTTCATGGTAATTCCCAGAATTATGAGCATGCTACTATTTAAAACCATTTCTCTTGCTTCTACAAGGGTCAAGTCCATTTCATCCAATCTCATTTCTTTCAAAGTTCGAGCAATGACCTCTTCATGGTTTGTTTCGTCTACTCTCCTAAGGTTCACTTCTTTCCTCTCTTCAAATTCCTTCATTTTTGTCTTTCACCAAAAATCTTTAAATTCCTGACTATGGATGAAATTGTCATCATCAAAGAGCCTCATTGACATGGTCACTCTTTCATCACTAGTATTGACAGGCTTTGCCTCTTTTTTTACTTGGGCCTCATAGCCATGTACCTCTTCTTGGTACCTGGGTGGAACCATATTTGATTGATGAGATGGCTCCTCTGTCCCTAGGGCCCTCAATGCAGCAATAACTTCAAGTGTACCGCCCTGCTCTACATGCACTTCTCCCATGGATTTGTTATTTGTTACCTCTTGAATGACAACCCCTACGGGTTTCTTTGGTGGACCCTCAACCTTTTGTGGTGCGTTTTCCACACCTGATGATTTTCCATATATCTTTTCAAAATTTTGGAAACACAATTCTATTCTCTCCAACCCATCAGTCACACGAGCATAGAACCCAAGGAAAGATGGATCCTTTTATTTCTTTTCCTCTTCAACTCTTGCTATGATTTCCCACTTCTTCCTTCTATCCATAATTTCTCCATTTGATGTGATATTTTTTATCAGGTCTTCTTCTATTAGTAACTCATGTGAAACTGACTTTATTAACACAACCGATGTGGTTTTCAGGATCACACATTCTTTCCTTACCATGTTTCAACTTGAAATTGATGTTTAAGTAACTTTGTAACTTTTCGAGCATGTTGGATCCGATTGAGAATCCACCAAATGTCACATGATGAGGCATAGATGACCCTTTCCTCCTAGGAAGGATCAACTCTCTTTCCAACCATAACATCTACCATATAAATTCCAAAAATGCAAGCCTGACCGGTACAAACATGGGCAGAAAATGGGCAATCTGGGGACAACCATAGACCCTAATAATGGTATATACCCCAATGTAAAACCAAGCTGCAAAATTGTGAGTGTGACCCTTCTCAGGGTCATAGGCCAAAGGTCTCAATACTTTCCTTATTCCAGGAGACAATCTGTCAACCACTCCATGGAAAATAACAATAATACTGCAAATAAAGGTATCACAAAAGACCTTGTAATCTGAATCCTTGCATCTCTTATCCCATAGGTAACACCAAAGCTGAACTGGGAGCCTATATCCATTTTCATCAACTATTCCTAATTTCAATCTTTCTGCAAATGTCTGCCTTTTTTGAAACAAGATAAGATGACATAATAAGGAATAGTAGTGGAAATCACTACTCTTCTTCTCCTTCCACACCACCAACTGCCCTTGTACATAAAACTCACTAGCATTCTACGACAGGCATCCTCCCCCAGAATTTGATGCAAGGTAAAGTAGGTTTTCTGAAAATACCCAAGAAAATCATCGATGGGGAAAGACTTGCTCCCTGTGACCATCAACCGCTTGTTCTTGAAACCCCTTCTCATGTGATATGGGATCTCATCTTTCCTGTATGTCCTCAAAAACCCGTCGTAGTCCATTTTAAATTGTTCTAGGTCTACCTTAGTGAGGCCTTCTTTGTTCAATGTGAAACAATAAATAATCATAGACGTACTAATTACCACCAAAGGTTTCCCACTCAACATCCTCATCACATTAGTGACAGGGTCGTAATTGTCAGCCAATACCTGAATCAACTCATGGTCTATAAACACATTTGGCATGATTAATTTGGCTACATCGTATGTCCAAGCGTTTTATATTGGAATTTTCTCATTTCTATTTTTATAGAAAAACCAAAACAGGTCTTTTCTGAAAATTGGGATTAAAGAATCTCTGCAACCCTCTAAAGTGTCTTTAAAAACACACTTAGCTGATTTATCTACAGAACTAGGCAATGCATCTAAGTGATTTTTGCATAGTCCTCTTGGTTGGGTTTACCATCTTAGGTTTTTTTTTCTGGGCTGACCTCTTTAGGCATTTTTTCTCTATGTTTCTTACTTGGAAACATGTGTCTACATATATCAGGTTGAGGGAGAGACTGTATACTTACTTGCAAGTTTCCACCGAATTTGGTCCCGAATTCTGCCGCCGACCCTGACTCGCAAATTTGGAGCTGAAAATAGGGTTTATCAGTTATGAAATTTTTAAGTTGCGTTGTCGATCACTTATGAAGAAATTTTTAATTTGTGTTGTCAATCACTTACGAAAGGTCTATGTCGGATATAACATGGCGTGTTATGTTCCTTCGGTGATTCATGGCTTGCGTGGTTGACATTTTCTTTGCCCTCACAAAACTGCGAAAGCATCTAACATAGCGTGTTATGCGATTTCGTTGATTCGCAGACTACCTATTCGCCTTTTTCTTTGGCCTCACGAAATGGAGAATTAGACTAACATGGCCTTTTATGCTCCTTTGCTAATTCGCCGATGACCTAGGTAGCATTTTGTTTCATCTCGTGAAATGGCGAATTAGGCTAACATGACGTATTATGCGCCTTTGCTATTTTGCGGACTGTGTGGCCGACATTTTCTTTGCACTCATGAAATGACGAAAGTGACCAACATGGTGTGTTATGTTGCTTCGCTAATTCATAGGCTGCGTGGCTGCCTTTTTCTATGGCCTCATGAAACGGTGAATTAGACTAACAAGGCATGTTAAGCACCTTCGCTGTTTCGTAGGCTGTGTGGCCGTCTTTTTCTTAGGCCTCATGAAATGGCGAAAGTGACTAACATGCCATGTTATTCATATTCGCTAATTCATGGAATGTGTGGCCACCATTTCCTTTTGGCCTACGAAAGGACGAAATTGACTAACATGGCATGTTACTATAATTCATTGCTTTGCGGACTGTGTGGGCGCCATTTCCTTGTGCCCCGCGAAACGGCGAATTGGACTAACATGGTGAGTTAGTCACTTTCGTTGTTTCCCAGACTGCGTGGCCACCATTTCCTTGTGCCCCGCAAAATGATGAATTGGAATAACATGGTGAGTTAGTTGATTTCAATATTTCACAGACAACGTGGCCACCATTTCATTTTTCCTCACGAAATGACAAAGGACTAACATGGGTAGTTAGTCGGTTTCTCTATTTTGTGGATGGCTTGGCTGCCATTTTCTTTAGCCCCATGAAATGACTAACATAGGCAGTTAGTCAATTTCACTATTTTGCAGACGGCTTGGTCGCCATTTCCTCTAGCCCCACGAAATGATGAATTGGACTAACATGGGTAGTTAGTCGATTTTGCTATTTCACGGATGGCTTGGCCGCCATTTCCTTTAGCCTCGCGAAATGACAAATTGGACTAACATGGTGAGTTAGTTGATTTCGTTGTTTCGCGGACTGCTTGGTCAACATTTTGTTTCATCTCACAAAATGGTGAATTAGACTAACATGGGCAGTTAGTCAATTTTCCTATTTCGCGGATGACTTGGCCACCATTTCCTTTAGCCCCGCGAAATGATGAATTTGACTAACATGGCAAGTTAGTTGATTTCACTATTTCGCGGACTGCCTGGTCGATATTTTGTTTCATCTCACGAAACGACGAATTAGACTAACATTGCATGTTATGCGCCTTTGCTATTTCACGGACTGCGTGCCGAGCATTTCCTTTAGCCTCGCGAAATGGCGAAAGCGACTAACATAGCGTATTTTTCACTTTTGTAGTTTGATGGACTGCTTGGGAAGTATTTTGTTTGGTCTCGCGAAACGGCGAAAGTGACTAACATGTTCAATTTTATACTATATGTAATTTATGTTCAATTTTTAAGTTTCCTTGTCGATCACTTATGAAATTATTTTATACTATCTGTCAGTGTTATACACAGACTCTAATGCTCTCTTCAATTATCTTTCCCCATTCCCTTTGATGACATGTGATGGATTGTTTATATTGTAACAATAATGCATTTCTAAAACCTAACCTCCTTAATTAATCTTGTTGATCTATCTTAAACGAATCATTGACATACTTGCATCATCATGAAGGAGAGAAAATTGTCTTCAATCCAAGTCTTCGTAATTTACACATCTGCATTCCATATCTCACATCTTAATTTCATTGCATATCAAAATTGCATTATTACAAAAATCAATACTATTCCTTTTAGAGTAGACTTAATGATATGACATGTTTAGAGAAAGGATTATATTTATGAGATTTAAATTAACATATAAAGTGTATTGGTTTGTAGATATATAAAGTGTATAGAGACAGACATATAAATTGTAAACATAACCGACACAAACATATAAATCGTAAACATAATCGAGACAAATGACGTACAAAGATCGACTATGTAACCATAGAAATGATCTTTTTTATAAAAGGAGCATAGTCATACATGAACAGTTATACAATTTTAATGAGAGGGCCTACTCTACATTGGGAATCTACTCTATATCCTAACAAACCTCGGTGCTGGACGAGGACTATCATAACCAGTAAAAAAGGTGTAGTCCATAATAAGGAGGTTCCATGGAAAGAATGTCGTGACATCCTTGATACTCTCATTAGAGCGTGGCACCAGGGCCCGTCCATGTCTCCAATGGGGTCTGTTAGCACACATTATGTGAAACTAAGGGAGAGTCACTAGCTAGTACGTAAGGGAAAAATACACTGGCCATAGTTGCCTATACAAAGTGATCGTCCCCAAAATTGACTTTTGGGTGAACAACATCACGTCTTCTATATGCACAGTGTACATATTGTCATCGGTATAATGTCTTCCAATGCAAACGGTCCACTCACCAGCCTGTCTGGGAGTGATCGTTCGGATAATATCCATAATAAGGATATCCGAAAGGTGCTAAGGTAACGCAAACTCCTCGTCATTCTCTACCAACCTCTGTAGCAGTCTGTAGATATATATGATAAGAGTTTTAGTAATATAACTATAACATTCAATAAATATAAGATGTAAGAGTGTTAAGCACTAAAAAAATGTAAGACATAATCATACCATAAGAGTATTAATTAATATAACTAGAGCATTCAATAAATTAAAGACATAAAAGCATAATACTAAAAATTAAGTTGCAAAAAACCTACGCCTCTTGCCTCATGTGCACGTAAAAGCCATTGAGGGATGAAAACGATGACAAAAAGGGACCTACATGCAAATATACATTATAAAAGATGGTTACAGACAGTAATAGTAAACATTACAAAGCAATTACAATAAACAAAGTTGTTCCATATTACACAACAGGTTGAATGAAGAATGGCTAAACATGATGCACATATATGACATACTTACAAATAGAAAGCTTAATCTAAACAAATAATACCAAAATTTTTATCAGTGAGGATCATTCCACGATCCCTGTCCACGTAAAAGACCATCAAAATCCAATCACCGCTGTCGACTCCTATGGCGAGGTGTTGAGGGGGTGCTGAACACTGTCACACATATGTGTGGATCACTTTCACTGACTACAAGATATGATGACTAAATAAACACGTGAACATTCACATGTTTAGAAACCACTTACAGGTGACACTAGAATACCAACCTGTATTAGACACAACTGATGCAGTGGCAAGGACATGCGGTTTTGGTGCTTGGTCCAATTGCCTCTTTCTCTTTCTCCTCCTAGAAGTCTCAAAGGGGAACTAAAAGGTGACAAGCTGCTAAACATCATGACAGATCTCAGTCATAGTACTCTGCCTATATTGTCATCGATTGTAACGACGGGCCTGACTTGCACTAAACCAAGGCCGCATATGTTCGGTGGTTGTATTGGTTGGATTGCTAGAGGGACTAAAATCAAATGACATGGCATCAGTATTCTGAAGATCAACCATGAACCTATCCAGATAGCCTACAAATGCCATTAGTTTATCGCCTGAACCTGGCATTATTTGCAACAACATGTTTAACTTTCTGCTTGCTTCGTTCCACATTACAGTGTCCACATCCTCTAAATTTGTATCTGCATTTGAAATGCTATCGACAACAGGTTCAGGTGTTGGATTTTCATTAGTATTAGTAGATGTTGGAGACAACATAGGAATAGGATCTGTATGAAACAAGATCTTAGAGTGAACTGCATATCTTTTAAGTTAGAAAAGATCAACATTCACGAACATCTACTTACCCAGAACACGTGAATCATCGAATGAATTGTTCATCATTGCAACAACCTTCAACGCATGCTTGCACATGTTTCCTCGCAAACTCCATAGATATTCACAGATGAAGAAGTGATCCCCAAATTTCCTGACCACATACTAGTTGCACAAGGATTGACTTTTCACCTAGTACCAACCAGGAGTAGTATCATCTGGAACAAAATCGACATCAAGAATTGCCTTTGCCCTATCCATACTAGTTTGCAAATGTGTCAACCTATAGTTTTTGATAAATCCAAAATGTTGCAATTCTCGCTTATGCTGGTAGAATGGTTCCACTTTATACACAAGTATGAAATATAGATTGTCCATCCTCCTCGAGCATGTCTTTTTATCATCTCTTAGGTGCAGCAACTTCAATTTTCCATGGTGTGATTCGATGGTATTATTTGTTACCTGGTTAGCATGAGCAAAATTCCTACAGTTTTTTGCCCACATAGCTAGCCAAAAAAAAAGGGAAAAAGAAAATAAATATAGTAGTAGGATGTCAACTACCAAACGACAACCAAAACGGTTAACAAGTCATAAATCCAAATCCAAGGTAATGTCTAACTCACCGATATAACCTTCTGCTTGACACCACGTGCTATAGAAGTACTCTAGAAAACGTGGCTGATCACTAAATTCAGCAAAGAAAGTGTGCAACTGGGTAAAAGCACAAACTGTGTCACGTTTCAGGCTAACTTATCAGCACAAGTGGATTTAAGTAATTCTAACTAAAAATTAATTTTAGTCAAACATATGGTCTATATAGATTCATTATAGATAAGTTATATATGGGCTACAACTTTTCCAATTGGAAATGTCTACTAAATGTATATTTTATACTACTTTTGGTCTAATTAAAAAAAAATTAAACTCGATGTTTCAACAACTCCTACTCTTATAAATAATATTTTTTTTGAAATGTAAAAATACCCTTTTATAGATCTGTAAGTGAATTTTCCAAAATATATATCTTTTAATATTTAATATTAATTTTCATTGAGAGTAGGTCATCAACACTAAAATATAAGGTTGAACATCTTGTTAAGGAAAAATACTAAAATTTAATTAAATTTTTTTGAAACAAATATGACGCAGTAGAGAAAAGAATCTATGTCAAGATGATATAATTCTTTTCTAAATTGGATAAATAATTAAGAAAAAAGGTGGTGGGAATTGGAAAGAGTTATATTTTAGCACACGCAACTTTTCAAATTTATTGAAAAATATCTATTTATAAAAAATAGTAAAAAATATATCCATGCACTAAAGTTTCAAGTTATCAATATACAAAAAAAAAAGGTAAAATTTACTAAATAAAGTGTGGTGGCTTGTGTGACTTCAATTTCAACTTTTTTTCAGCAACTAAATTATAGTGTTTACTTTATAAAAAACTACATTCAAATAATTTTTTAATTTTTTTTTAAAATTATAAACACAAAATAGATATAAGAATATAAATTTTATTAGTTTACATAATTTCAAAATTCAAAAGATAAATTTCACTTTCTATTGATTTAATTTAAAAAATTGAAATAGCATTGACCATTTTCTTTATAAAAGTGTGACACAACTTTGTGCTTTTACCCAACTCTTGCACAGTGCTCTCTTCACTTTCATGCATTGCCATCATTATCGCCCCTAGACGGTGAAAAATGTCCATTGCTCTTTCCTTCATTGCATACTTGTACACATTCTTCAACCATGCTCGACGCACGTGCCAAATACAAAGTATGACACGACATTAAAAAACACTCCTATTATGAACAAAATGTTTCATTGAGCCTGCTCATTTTAAATAAAATGTAGACTAGCGTATCATAATGTTTGATTTCATGTAGACAAACATTTCACTCTTGCACTTACTCTATCGCCTGAATCTCTGCACTCACATCATCCGTGATAAATGCGTTGATCCTCCAATCAGGCCTCTTTTCCTTTGCTCATCTCTGCAACTCCATCAACCACACCTGAATATCCTTGATCTTTTTCCTCGATGTCAAAACCCATGCAACATGCACCCCCGCTTGTTTCTTGTCAAAAATGAGACATGAATATAATTGACATTGTTTTAAAAAACAAACATGAAGATCATGAGCATCCACAAATCAAAAGGGCTGCTTGAAAACAGGTTAAGTTCAAAGAGACTTGCCCCATATTTGCTTGTTGAAAATGTCAAATCCATTGAGATGATTGAGTCATGCGAGAATTGAACCATCATGTCAAGCATCCAAGATGTTTGTATTCTCATAATGAAAGGTCCGTCGACACCTTCTCACTACTGGAAAAATAAGAAATTAGCCTCATCTTTTTTTTCCATTCTAAGATACTAGTGGCATCGTGCACATGCTTTCATGACTGAATCAAACAGACCCTCATCGTCGTGTTGATAATATCCTTGCATGTGACAAATGAATCTCTCTTCTTCAACATGTCATCAAAAATGGGACCATCAAGATGTCTATCCATAATAGCATCAACGTTGATATCCATTAGCAACAACCTCTCTATATATGCTTTGCGTGTTGGCATTGTGTTGTCATTGATGTCAACTGGTATGGGATATCTACCGATAGAAGAGATGTGTGTGCAACACTATCAAGGAGGAGTATAGGTTGAGATATCTTTGATATCACCTTGTGCTGCAGGCCACCGGTAAGGAAAGGATGAATGACCACTGGAGTCATCGGTACACAAGTTAGTGCTTGACTTGTGTCGGTGAGTTGGTAAGGTGATCGGTATCAGTACAATATATCACCAGTAAGGAAAGGATGTCAACTGGTAAGTGATGTGTTGAGAGGGAGAAGATAGATCAACCAAGTGAGTGGTTGTCAGCCTGCAAAGCTCATGACCAATGTACAGGCTAGATGGCCAAGGTGCTTGAGTTGTTGTTTGTGATGAAGAGGAAGAATGTCACCTGAATCAGATCAACACTGAAAGAGAAGAATGAACAGGTCATAGGTTTGCTATGAGGTTGCTGAACAACAAGACTCCCACTGAATGAGGATGCAATCATCATGAGAAGCAATGATGGACAGTGAATGTTCCCACACTGGATCATATTTGCTTGTTTGAAGATATACTGCACAAACAGGGAAGTCACATGAGTACATTGTAGGATGTAGAAGACAAGGTGTCACTCCACCGGTATGTGCACTAGACCGACTGAGAAGGCATGCTGAGATGCCCGTACATAAGAAGAAGTGATGGGTTTGTCAACTTGACAAACTGACTAAGATATGATCCGAGATGATCAGAGTAGAAGGGCTGGATTGAATATGGAGTTCGTTGAAGGTTGATGACAAATTGATTTGAGGGTTTAATCAACAAGGTTAGTAAACCAACAGAAAAGATGAACCGGTAGAGTGTTTGGTCGGTGATCCTAACTGGACCGACATGGATCCAAGCTGGAAGTTGGTTGACATGGATGCCACATGGAGTCAAGGTGGTGGACTTGCATGTAGTGGTAGATGGAATGAACACCGATAGAGTAGTTGCAGAGTTGGTCAACATTAATGGCAGATCCCACAAATCACGGGACGTGTTGCAGAGCCGTTGCAGAGGTTTGTGGCTTGAGGTTTGGAGGACAACTAAGAGACAACTAAGAGTGATTGATTGAGGAGATCAAGGAGGATGAAGGAAACATCAAGACCGATCTTGGTGTTTGATTAGAGAACAGCCGACAAGGTAAAAAGCAGATTGCCAAAGATAGAAGGTGTAATCAAGAAGGCAAGACAATAGCGATGATGAGGAAATAGTTGCCTGGGTGATCAGATCGAGCAAGATCTTATTGGATTTGGTTTGCCTCGAGGTAAGTGAGGAAACCCTAACTGCTCAAAGTTTGAAGTCATTTTTGGTGGGAAAACCAGTCTATAAATATGCAAGCCAAAAATAGAGTTGGTTGCTGCTAGATGAGAGAGTAGTGCCGCTCAAGAGAAGAAGATAGTGTTGTTGCGAAGTGATCAAGTGTTACTTCTTCAAGAAAGTGAAAATTAGTCAAATTCTCAATGAGTATCTGAGAAGAGACTAAGAGTGAGGGTGAACCAGGTTGAAGCGTTCAACCAATAGCAGAGTAGAACCAGTAGTGTTCATACCGGCAGAGCAGAGGTGAAGGAAGTTGCAGAGTAGGTAGACAGAGAACCGACAGAGTGTCATACTGGTAAAGAGAAGAACAATGAGGAAGAGATCCAAGAGAGCAGAAGGAGAGTAGAGGCAGGAGAGTTTATCAACAGTGAAGTAGGAGATGAGAGCAGCAGGAGAAGTGTACTGGTGTAGCAGAGAAGGTATCTCACTGACAGAGTAACGCATATGAAATGGTTACAAGATTCACTTGTAACAAGATAACTACTTTTGTAATTGATGTTTTCATTGTGATCACTAAGTTGTAGCTCGATGCAGGGGTCCTAGCTCCTTTGGTTTGTAGCCCATAAATTAGTTAGGGGTTGGTGCCCTAAATAAGGGGTTAGTTCTCCTTGGTTTGGTGCCCTAAACATTGTAATAGTTTTGATTGTGAGGCTAGATTGGAGTAGTAAACTCCAACAACATTTCTCACTAAGGTTTTTTGCATCTTGGGTTTTCCTCATATATGCTGGTGTTATGTGATGTCCCCTTGTGTGATTGCATTCATTTTGATCTCCCCACTAATCGGTAAGTCTGTTCTGAGTTAGATCTAATAACCAGTATACTCACATAAGTCAGTTAAAGGGAAACAGTTTGAGAACCACTGATTCACCCCCCCCTCTCAGTGGTGCATTGTGTCTAACATTGCATTCATCTGAAAGGTTTGGTGCAAATTGAGAGCGCAACTCATTGCTGGTATCATCCACGCCATGACAAGCTTCACCATTCTTGTCTACGCGCAATGATTGCTTCAATATCAAGATGGCCACATCCGACCTACCATATAACACCTTAACAATGAAGTGGCATGTACAACCTCTTTTTTTTCTGATATATGTCTAGGCGCATTTCTTATTCGATGACTTTTTCCTATTGTCTTCTGGTCCATATGAACACCAATACCTTTAAAAACAATTGTCCTATTATCAACAAGAATCGTAATGTCATTAAATGTAGACAAAGAATAGGAAAGGATGTGTGTACTAACTGGCTGTACATCTTTGTTGTATGCATGTTGTGCACAACACTATTGTGCTCAATCTGCTTCTTTCAGAGAATTTTGGTTTCATCACCTTCACGCAATGATTCCCCTCTGATGAATGCATCCAATCTATCAAGTGGAATTGTTGCATAGAGGTCTGTCATTGAGTCATTTTTGACATAAATTGGCATCCACTAAATATCCCTTGAAGAGAAATGACGCAAACCTTCACCAACATCTTGAACTTCCAATACCATAATGTCTTGCCATTTTTGATGTTTTCTCATCCTGGTCCTATATATATCAGACAAAGATAGAGACATTATCAATAGTAAACAACCACAATGATGATATTTTCAGTGTGATAGTGTTTAGAGATAGTGGTTTATATCAAATGTGTTTGCCATGATATTGGCCGCTTGGCACAAATGAATTCAAAAAGCTATTACATGGGCTCAATCAATGAATCATGTTAAATACAATCCTCTACAAGAAGATCATTTTCTTTGGAAATTAAGCTAGTTGACTTAGTACTATCAATTCATCATGTCCATAGTCCTGGTTGAAAATTTTATACACTTGGGGAAATATACAAAATTGTGGTTTCAACCACAGTGTGTGAGTAAAACTCTCCTAATTAAGGGAAGGCTCCCCCTATCTAACTACAACTTTAAAAATAAAATAGGATGGGACAACAATCTTTCTTCTTCTTTCAAGAAAGACAATAGCCTTTTCTCTTCATAGAAAAGTGATAGCGACTCAATATAAAACAACAGTAACAAATTTTGAAATGAAATGAGAGAAATGAAATGAAGTTTCCTGAAAGCTCAAAGACTTCTGTCACTTCCTTCGGGATGGGACAACAATATCAAGCTCAAAGACTTGATTATGTGAATTCCTATCTACCCTTTTCTATACTAACGCTATCAAGAACAAATTATAATAGCTCAAAGACTGGAATATCTTATTCTTTTCTACTTAAAACAATGGGAAGTAGTATAAGCTCAAAGACTCACAACTATTTCTCACAAAATCTTCTTCTAAACTCTCTTAAGAATAAGTGCAAGCACAAAGACTTACAGCTCCTCTCAAAACAATATTTATTCTAATTTATATTAACCTCAAATACTTGCAGCACAAAGAATGCAAATCAAATTCGATTAAGTTCTTTAAATAAAAACTTGCAAGAAAGGAAATATGGAACACAAACTCAATAATGTAGCACAAAGACTCAAAGCTTGAGCAATTTTATTCTATTCCTTTCAATTCTTCAATTTACACATAAAAGCTCAAAGACTTCTTTGCTGCAAATTTGGCAGAGTTTTTACTTGCTTTCCCAAAAGATAAAAATTACAATAGACCCCTCAAGTATTTATAGAAGAGAAGCCTTGAGAAAAAGGTGGGAGGATCCTAACTAACTTGAGAGATTCTCTCAACCACCAAGAATTATTCAATAACTAACTATGACTTATTCCAACTACAGTCCTAATTGAACACAACTTGTATTTTCTTTACATGTAATTACAAAAGTGCAAGTAATGAGTTAACTTGCAATTACAAAGTTATTTTTTTACATGTAACTTGTCAAAACAAAATTACAAATGCATAACTAAAACTATTCCATGTGTCTAAAGACGCGACTCTAACTGCATCATCCTTTGTCTGTGATGATCTTCATGTCGCTTCAAGATGCTAGAACTTGAAGTATTCTGGATTGGTAAAGACATCTTGAACCAGAACAAGAACTTGCATCCTTATCTTCTTGCTTGGGGTAGTACTAGCTTTTCAAGAGGGAAAGGGTTGCCTTCCTCTTTTCATGTCATGACCATCTTTGTCTTGAAAGCATTCTATGCTCTCAACCATGAATTGTTGTTTCTCTTCTTTGTATCAGTCTCCAATTATGAAATCTGCTTGCAAAATAAGGCACATGCCTCAATCCATTGATTTGGTATATCGTGTGTGCAAACCAAACTAACAAGGGAAGAGATAAATTGATGCAAAAATGGGCTTACAAGTGAATTTTGGGTTCTGGAAGCTGCATTACATGTGTGGTAAAATTAAGAGCATTAACTTGCAATTGTGGAGAGAAAACATGCAACTTCATATGTGTAATCAGTAACTACAAGTTTGCACTTGTAATTGGACCTTTAAAACTCATTTTCAAGTGTTTTTTGAGTGCATTTTGGACCAATTTCAAGTTCTGGATGGCTGACCGTAGGTAGACTTTAAATGGGGAAAATGAATGAAGGTGTGAAATGAGTGGATGAAATGGTATGTACGGATGATGGAAATGAATATGAGTGAAAATGGAAAGATTTTGGGAAGATCGTCTTCAAGAAAATGGGAAAAACTTTCAATATGTAATCTAGTTCTAAAAACCCGATTTTGAAAGAATGGGTATTTTTCATCTTTACAACTTGGAATTTCAACCAAAGATGGTTAAATTCTTTTAACAGTAAGGGAAGAACAATTATTTTCATCCAACTTGCAATTAGGATTTAAAATCCTGAATACAAGTAAAGGGGTAAAATGGGGAAGAACAATGCAATCCACAAATTGCCTTGCAAGGGGAAAATCTCTCACAAAACCAATTTTTGGGGCAAAATAATCATATACAAATTTACAACCAGAAAGGAAAAATAAGAAAATGAAACAAAGAAAGAAAAGAAATCAAACCTTGCTTCAAACTGAAAATGCCTCTTCAAAAAGATGATCAATCTTTGAAAGAGGGAAGGAGAACTCTTAAAAGAAATTAACCGCATTCCAAAACCCTAGCCACGTTTTACCAAAATGCCTTGGGCAGCAAAACGTGGCACCAAATGCAAACTTAATGTTACGTGAAGTGATCAATCCTCCATCAAACCCCAACGCCTTAGAATAATAAGCAAAAATGGCTAAAGGAGAGATGAAAATGTGGCAACTTGGGAAAGAAAATTGTGGTTTTGGCAAAAAACATTTTTGCTGTTAAAACCCCATAAAACCAGTGCTAATGTCTTCCAAATGGCATGAAGAGAGTTGGAAAATGCATGAAAATAGAAAGGAATCCAAAATGCCTTCCTCCTCCTTGAATTTCTCCACAAAAATCATTGGACATCTTCAACAAAATCCTCCAATATTGCTAGTCGGGTTTTTGGGAAAGAATAACAAGTTTAAAATTGCATGCAATAAGGAAAATCGGATTTTTGAGAGCAAACAACAAGTTCAAAATGTTACTTTTCTCTCAACAATGCAAATTCGGGTTTTAAAAATCCAATTGCAAGTTTAAAATTTCACTTTTTCCATCAACAAGGTAAAATCGGGTTTTAAAAATGCAATTACAAGTTTAAAATTCTCCAATTTGCACTTTATGGAGAAAATTGGGTTTTTTGGGCAAAATAGCAAGTTTAAAATGTCACTTTATTTCAATTCTAGGCAAAATCAGGTTTCAGAGAGAGATGTGCAAGTTTAAAATTACTTGTAAAGGGAAAATAAAATCCCTACAACAATTTTTAATAACTTGCACATATGTAATAGAGGTTTAAAATCCATATTACAAGCAAAAGACATTAAAGTAGGGGTTTTAGAAAAGAATTACAAGTTTACTTGTAACTTATCCAAAAAATCCCTATTTTAACTTAATAAGCCAAAAAGCATCAAGGGGGAAATAAAAAACAAATTACAAGTTCTTATTTTTCAATAAAGTGCACTTGTAATTAGCCAAAAATTTCCCTACAAAGACCAAAACAATGGAAATCATTAAAACCTGCAATTCAAGAGAAATTTCCCACCTGCAATTAGGGAGAAAAAACCCGAAATTGAAGGAAAGACATAGCAAATGAATCCAGAATGTGATGAAATTTGAAATGTGGTTTGAGGATGGAATGAGGATTAAGCCAATCCAAGGATTAGTTGAAAATTTGCCTCGAGAAGCGTGCCATAGAGTAAATTTTTCATTTTTTGATAATTTTTTTATGTAATGGTCCTTCATTTTTGAAAACAAAAATGAGGACAACACATAGTATGTTATACCAATATGTTGAAGATTTCAACATCTTTGCTTCTCAAGGGTTCTAAAAATCTACAAATATAACTTCCCCTCAATTTATTACCCTTTTAATTTAGTTTCTAGAAGAGCCATATGTACCATCTTGAGGTGCAGATCCATCCTTCACTTCATCATCTTTCTTTTCTTCTAATATTTGAACCTACATCTTTTCCATCTTCTTTATTTGAGTTAGATCAACCTTCTATGAAAGAAAAGACTTGGTATTATTTTCTTTGCAAAACTTATTAATATTTGTGTATTTGTTACAGTTATAACATGTAATGTCTTGTGGATAATTTCCACTTCGTGTATTGGATATGCAGTTAGCTGCCTTATGACCAAACTCATTGCATGTATAACAGTAACTATTGAAAGATTGAGTATTCTTGCATTGTTTACATTCATTAAACCATTCCCTATTATTAGTAAACAAATTTGTCTTTTTAAAATAATAATTTGAATGAATTGAATTACCCAACCAATAAAGACAAATATCACTAATAGTTGGAGAAATCACTATTAATTAAGTGATTTTCCTCTAGATTTTAGAGTTACAATTCCCTTGGTTTGATGTAATTTAACTTTTTTAGGGGTATTCTTTTAACTAGAAAGTAGAAAAGGCAAAAGTAAAACCTATACATAGCCATGACACAGATACAATTGTGAATTTAGAATCAAAGGAAAATAGAGATAAATGACACAAAGATCATAAGAAACAATTCCTTCTAGATGATATGAATAATTTAAGACTCATAAACCATTTAAAGAATACACACAATCTAATATAACATGTGAAAACATCAAGAAAGGATTGCAAATCATAAAGGAAAATGACAATCAAAAGTAATTACAAAAGATTTCATCAAGGAAGATTTTTCCAAAAGATACAAATGAAGAAAAGTAAATTTCCATTTGGGTGGTTTCATGGAGGTCATCAAGGAAGATTTTTCTAAAAGATACAAATGAAGAAAAGTAAATTTTATGGCAACTGTGAGAGAAAATTTGTATTTGACTACATCAATACTTAGCACACATTGTGTTAAAAAATTGGCATCAAGAACTCTAAGAAACATTGGTTCTTTACAAATTGTAATGTCTAGCATCCGTCATCAGTACATCTAGATGAAAATGACATCTTTAAATGTCAAAATATTGGTTGAAGATAAAATCAACCCCAAAGGTAAGAAAGGCCCTAAAATATGACAGAGATTTATGCTATTGTTTAGGTCTTCATATTGGAAGGAGACAATCATCCATACTTATCACAAGCTTCTCCAGCTCATGTAGACTCAAGGTGAGTTGCAAAATGACCATCAAAGGTGCTCCATGTACCTACAATGGTGAGCCATTTCTAACATATTGTCACATGAGACTTTTTCTATTTACCATAACAAGATGTTTTATAACATAGTGGGTAAGTACCTAAAATAGTGGTACTGCTAATTTTACAAAATTATTCCTATTATTTGCAATAGGGTCATAGAAGTGTAGTTTCAAGTGACATATGAAAAACAAGAAATTGTAGATAAAGAGAAAAACTAATTTCCAATGTGTTGGAGTATGACAACCATGTTCTCTCCAATCTCCATTAGTTTGATAGCGGTTGATGCCGAGAGCCAATTATCATTGGAGTTGAGTAGTCTGTAGAAGGGATCCAGATTCCAATTCCTGACCCCTACCCTAAACACCTCCCATGGCTCCTGGATGAAATTCTTCCTCCTCTCCCATGCTGCCCTTTTTTGGGCAATTTCCTTGTCTTCACTATTTGACTCCTCCGATTTAGAGGAGATGTAGTTGGTGTGGTTAAAATAGATGTCGAGGGTGCTTACCCAACAATCAAAATCCAACTCTAGAATGGCATTTTCCAGGGCTTGTCCATCAGACGGGTGAACAAAGTCGTCGATCCTCTATATGCTCACTTCCTTTGAATTGAATATGTCAACCATAGGGCAAATGATAGCCTCATAAACAAACCCATCACACCAGTGTCGATTATCACCCAATATACCATTAGCCACCTGCCATACAACATTCCAGACCACATTGTTTTCTTGAAATAGCCGGCTGCATTAGGACTAGATCGATTCCTCTCTACACAGGAAACTGAGACCAAAATGATGCACTATCGATTGAGATTGATACTTCCAGGCTTAAGACTACAATCTGAACCATTCCTTATATAAAGTTTCAAACTTTCTAGAGAAGTATAGAGACTAGAACAGGCCCGACTTCCAATCAAGGTTCATCCAAACAACATATCTTTACTATTCTGAGAACTTGTCAAGTCACTGGTCATACATACTTTATCTAACTGGCCTGATACCAATCTGCCAAAGTGCATGAAAAAACGAAGGTCTCTGGTTTGTCCTTCCACTAAGGTATGGCCTACCTCTAGCTAAAACGAAGCTCCCATGCTCGATCCACATTCACTGACATCTGATGCACAATCATAAGAGAGCTTGAGATCTGCGTTGGTTATGTTTTCACCTTGGGCCATAGAATTACCCATCGAAAGTTTCCATGATGGCCCAGGTACCTTCCTGCTTCTTATCCGATCCCTAACTTGACTTTGCAAATCGATTCAACCAAATCGTCCTTTACAATATGTTTCAGCTCATTCTGCCAGTCAAAAGTCAAGATTTTCTCAGTGTATGATTCCAATGAGACACCAACATTAGCTAGATAATCAACTGCTTTGTTTTCTTCACGGAAAGTATGGGAAATTATATAATTTTGAAATTGGTTAAGGTGCATTGCAATATCAACCAAATAGCAACGAAGCTTCCAATTGGGTATTGATTTGTTCTTGGTGGCGTTGATTATAATTTGTGAGTCCCCCTCTATTTCCACTGATGTAAATCCATTATCAACACAAAATATGATACTATTATATGGATACCATTAGCCTCCAACTAAACTCCCTATCATAAGAATCCAATTTCTCATCCACAAACACTCATCACAAACCCTTATCATCTTTGAATGTGTCATACATGGCATACTATCCATAGAATCCTCTAGACATCCTCTAGCATCACCTACATCTCACCTATCTATAGGTGAAATGAGATATTCTTGTTGTGCCATCTCTCAACTAAGACAATCAGTAGTATGAGATTAGCTCAAATTCAAGGCATGAAAACTACATGACATATTCCTATTGAGCCTAGTATCAAATGGTCAATATCCATCAACAGGGGTTGCATACTCTAGGTTAGAGGATGCCTCTCCCACAACATCATCGTATCTAGGTCATCCTACAATCAAGCCAACCATTGTGTCAATAGCTAAATAGCTAAACATATTACAAACTTAATCACAACCTTGTCAGATGATCTAAATTAGTCATCTATGCAACTTTATCATATGCATAGAATCCCCTATCAGGTGCACAATTCATCAGTTGTGACACCATCTGTCAGTTTCTTAGATCCTTCATGCTTTACTTTAGTTCTCCTAATTTTAGGATTGGGGAATCTCTTGCTTTCTATAAAGCAAGTCTTTATGCATTGTATCATTCTTTCTGTAATCTTTACTTTTGAGGAATATGGCACATTTTTCTTGCTACTCCTATTTGTGGAAGGTGTTCTAGTTTTTTGTTTGATCTTGTAGACTTTTGTTGAAAAATTTTGTGTTACAAAATTCGAAATGGTATTAGAGATATCAAAATTTAACAATGAGGATATAAATATTAAGAGAACAAAACTATGCATATAGACCTCTAAATAATATTGATAAACACTTGCCTATGCATTTTAGATACAACATTAAAGAACACAATGAAACCAAAAAGTAAAACTTTCCACATTACCATTTTGATAGAAAATGTGGGGAAAGATGATCTAGTGGAGTTCCTAACATGAGAGGTATGAGAAAATTATCAAACACATTCTTAGAGGAATCTTTCTTGCTATAGAATGGACAAGATTGGTGGGTTGAATGAATCCTATACATCAGCCATTGAGAAGTTTGGCATAGAGTAATCATGTAAATGTGAGTTAGGAATACCAATAAACCTTTGATTTCTAGAGTTCATTATTGAGATCCATCGACATAATGTAGGGTAATTTATAATGACACTTGTCATTTAGTCTTTTTTGGAATTTTGAATAAGGGAGTATAAGGTAGTAGACGGATTTAATGAGAAATAAGAGGAAACTACAAGTATTGGACAACATCTCATCTTTCAAAAATATATTGATAGGAGGATAATTTGGGTATGACAGAAGAAGGAACTAGATCTTGAATATCATGGGAATCTTGTTTATCAAATTCCTTATGGACAAATTGATGTTTTAGGTGGGTTCATGATGTTTGTTGGAGCTTGGGAGGTCCCTCAATTCTTTAAAATATAGATTCTTTTCCTAATAAACCTCTTTCCTTTAAACTTGTTGATGAAGAGTAAAGGGAGTTCATTATACTAAAATAGCTTGTTCCACCAAATGGAAGAGATAGGGAAATTAAGACCATGCTAAAGAGATTGGTCATACCAAGTGAGGTGTTAGGAAACTATTTACCAAGGTTTCCAAATGCTATTAAATGAGTCTATCTCTAAATTTTTGTTTAGATAGTCTAATATTTAATTACAATCCTAATGTATAATGTTGAATCTCCAAAGTTCTTGAAATAGGTAAGTTGGACACCCATGAGGAGCTACAAGATATTGTTTATTATTATTCTCTGAAATTATATGAGATGTTGCAATGGCATTGAATAAGGGAGGTTATAAAAGGAAGTTAAAACAAGTTATGTATCATCTTTTTCAAAATAGGCAATGAAAATATGAATACAATTATTACACTTGTGGAACTCATAGGAAAGAGAAAGTAGGCTTGATGCCATCTTATGGTGAGGTTTATGATGCATCAATGAGTAAAATGGGTTAGTTTTTATTTTCACGACCACTCACATGAAGTGGGGTATGAGATTTTTTAACAATTAGAAATAAAGCAAATAACTATAACTAAAAAACTAAAACAAATTTTGTGCATAATCATCCCAAATAAAGTTGAAAAACTAAAAGCATAAAACTATGCAAGTGGGAGGAATTACTAAAAAATATTCCAACACTGAGAACGTCATATATATATTGAAATGCTCAGATTTGTTATAGAACAATTTCATGCACATAGAATCAAAAAAACATTTTTAAAATTTTTTTCACCATATATATTGAAATCCTCCAATTTCTTGTCGAGCAAGAATAGAAACTCAAATGTGCTACAAGAATTTTATTTTATTTGTACTCATATATATTGAAATGCTTGAAATTGATCTTATAGAACAATTTCATGCACATACAATAAAAAACATATGTTTTTTCACCATATATAATGAAATGCTCAAATTTCTATCCTAAAAGGACTTAATTTGTAGAGGAACTGACATGGTTTAAGTTATACAACCTTCCATTGGAGTACGAGTCAAATGAGTGCTTAACAAAAATTAGGGTTGTGCTAAGAAAAACCTTGGAGATTGATATGTGCAACCCTAATTTTTGCATGAATCCAAATTGATAGCAATCCTGGAAATTTTGACTCAAATTACAACAAATAGAAGTTCGTTACATGGGATTAAGAGAGAGATCCCAAAATCTTTTGCCTGAAATGCAAATATCATTCTCACAATGAAGGCTCTTGCACTCGATGACCTTGCAGGACCATGACACGATGGATCCCCAAAGATACATGTTGACAAGACCCTTATCAATCCCTGACTCAAGAAGCACCTAAGGACAACACAAGGAAGCAAGAATTAGACTCCCATACCTTTTTTAATGTCATTTGGCTTAATCTGCATAATCTATTAATCCACTTAATCTTAGTCCACTAACTAAACTACCTATACCTCTGTCCCTTTCCCTGCCCTTGCTTTTGGGTATGGATCTTTCACTGGATCAATGAGTGGATCTAGAGATAGATTTATAAATGGAACCAAGCAAATGTATACTGCAGGATCTGGGTACCATACAGTGATAGGTCCCGATATGCTGCTAGCTCGTATGGATACCCTATGAAACAAAAGGAACATATGTTGAACATGAAGAAATGGGGGACTCAAAATTAGAGCATTTTGATAAGAACGATGAGATGGACATCATTGTCAGTACTTGTTACTCTCAACAAAGTGAAAAGTGTTCATCTTCTCTCAAAATTACAACGTTGGTCCTTTGATCTATGTTGGAACTTTGATGTCCTCCCAAAAGCCAGAGCATTCACATGTTCAGTGCTACACAAAAAGATATTAATTGGGGATAAACCAATCAAAATAGGGTTCATTGGGCCTTTCCAATGCTCTTTTTTTGAACTCCACAGAGAAATGTTGGATAATTTATTATTACAATTCCCCATTGCATTATCATAGGAATGTTGAGAGTGGATGCATAAAAGGTTGATCTTGATTGACATTTATTTAGATTCATAGTCTGTAATCAGAGTAAATCATTAGATGTAGAAGTCAACAAAGATAGTAAATCATCCAATCATCAACACACATAAAGAACAATCATAACACAAGTAAATGGACCGGCAACAACATCATTAGTGTTCGAGTTGCTCCCTCTAGATGTGAGCTTGTTGTAGCTAACCATTCAACACTTCTAACTCAAGCTAACTCTAGGAGTGATATCCCATCTTGGGAATTGTATATAGAAACATTGGAATTGATATCCGGAATATAGAATATAGAATATGAGATAAAGAACAATTTCATGCACATAGAATCAAAAGACAATTTTTTTTTTTCACCATATATATTGAAATCCTCCAATTTCTTACCGAGCCAGAATAGAAACTCAATTGTGCTACAAGAATTTTATTTTATTTGTATTCATATATATTGAAATACTTGAATTTGATGTTATAGAACAATTTCATGCACATACAATCAAAAACATATGTTTTTTCACCATATATAATGAAATGCTATGAACAATTTCAAAACAGGGAGGATAAGAGTATCAGTTGTTGTCAACAATTTTTATTTTTGTCTGGTAAAGCTATATTTTATATTAATTCTAAAAATGTTTGCATTCTAAAAGAAAAACCTCCACGGCTAGCCGACTAGACTATCGAAGCCGGTATACATAACGGTCCATAGATAACACATTGAAAAACATTTTTTAAAAAAACATAGTCCTTGCTTCAAAAAAGGTTGTATGTTCCATCTCACTACTCCACGTGAACAGTCACCATGCCCTCTTCCACATCCATCACTTCCATGTTCCTCACTCAATTCATTTATGTCTCCCTGCTGGAGCCTTCACCAAACTACGACACATGACCCTGCTTAGCTGTTCCTCTTCCACAAGGTTGACCCTATCATTTTGTGCGTGCAAGAACCGTTCATTGTACAAGTGCTCTATATTCTGACCAAGGTCCTCATTTTTCCATCTCCACACATTCTTTCCAGACATCGATCGTCTCAAGGTATTGCACAATAGAATGCATTACAGCCTATTCTACACTTCTTCTCGCCTCTTTATCGAATGTGGCTCTCTAGAGCAAGAACGGTCACAAGGGAGGAGTGAATTTACTCACGTGAATCCACACTCCATCCACACTATCAAATCCATCCATGTCTCATGCCAAACCTAATAAAGATTCCATTCCCCATAGCCATTCCTTCTTGACACACCTATTCATGATTTCTCTGACTTTCACAATAGGTCGGAGCTCCAGACACCATGCCATAAACAGAGACACTATGTCCGAATTCGTTTTGTACTTCCGTCCACCATCTAGATACTTAGGTCCAAGGATTAACTTCACCACGGAAAGGAATGCGTTGTCTTCATAGATGAACATGTTCATCAACCTATCATCGCTTATTCCTACCCAAAATGTGACCTATGTTTTGCTTGTCTCTAAAGAAAATTTGGCCTCCACATTTGAATTTGAGATACCTGTAATTCCAAAATGGACATGCAAATCTATCAGACTAACAATGACATCTATTAAATATTGGAATTTTTATCAACCTATGGGTTAATTTTTTAGTGCTTTCTAATAACTAAATTCATCTACCACAAGTTCCATGTTATTCTAGAATCTAAGTACTTGTATTCTACACCATAGTCTGTGGACGTTTTTGTACACTTACACATATCCATATCATGTTATCCTATGAAGACCTTGGATTCATATGACACACACAACTAATAGAAAGTTTCATTCCGATATCGACTAACAAGGCGCGTTATGCGCTTTTGCAATGTTGCACATGACCGCTCCAAAACGGTAGTATGCATTGACTAACATGCCTATTAGTCGCATGTTTTACACCATTGATTTTGCAATCAATGGGCAGCGATTGACTAACACAACGCTAACACGTTGTATGATAGGTCCATTTTGGAAGGGCCCATTTTGAAGGGAGAGCTGCGATGGTTATTCTAGTTCCAAATGAACCTTTCGTACAATGCAATAACAATGTGTTAGTCAATCATAACCATTTATTGCAAAATAGATGGTGTAAAATGAATGACTAACACATGTGTTAGTAAATCCATTCTGTCATTTTGGAGCCAAAATAGCTCTAGTCAGTCCCCTAACATGCATGTTAGAGAATTCGTTCTGTCATTTTGGAGTGTATTCTGGCTCCAAAACTATAGTACAGATTGACTAACACATGTGTTAGTCGTGCATTTTACACCATCAATTTTGCAATAAACAGCTACGATTGACTAACATGTCGCTATCACATTGTACGAAAGGTTTGTTTTGGAGCTAGAATAGCTTCGACTAGACAGGACTGACCAAAAACCTAACACCACTTCTAACCCAAATGCGGCTAACCCTAACCCTCCTTCTAACCCTAACGTGGCTAACCCTAACTTGCCTTCTAACCCTAACGCGGCTAACCCTAATGCAAAAACTTAATGCGCATTCTAACCATGGGGCGACTTCTAACCCAATCCCACCCATCCAATCCAAAATCTACAGTCACAAAGATATTCTTTGGCCTCATTGATTCGCGAACTGTGTGTCTGCCTTTTTCTATGGCCTTGCGAAATGACAAATTAGACTATCATGGCATGTTATGCGCCTTCACTGTTTTGCGGACTGCATTGTGGCCTTTTTCTGTGGCCTCGTGAAATGATGAATTCGACAAAAATGGCATGTTATGTGCCTTCACAGATTCACGGATGACCTGGCTTAGCCGTAGCCACATAACCTACGGTTCAAAAGTTCGTTCAAAAGGGTCGACCCACTACTGGACTACCATGGCTTGTTAGTCGGGAGTCGCGATGTAAGGCTTTTTGGAGCCAACATACAGGTGTCCTGCGCAGTCTCTAACCCTAATGCGATGGTTAGACAGGCAAATTTTCTCCCTATTTTGCCTCCAAAATAGGCAAGTTTTTGCACTACATATAAAGAAAAATAAGAAATGAAAAAAAATGAGGCAAACCCATAATAGACATGTCCATCATTTTAAACAAAATCCAAACATAAATAGGAAAAACATGACTTGTAGAGGCAGATTTCAACATACCTCACACCCACCATGACACAGAAAACTGTAGTCCCAGAAATCCACCCTCAACAATCAGACGCCCTTCAACAATGCAGTGTGCTTCAACAATCGGATACCCTTTAACAACACAACCTACTTCCTCAACAAGAGCCCTTCAACAATGAGTCGCAGCCTGCCCTTCAACAATAATGTTTTAATCACGCATTAGTCTTCTTTTTTCCACATTACGTACAAAATGGTGCCATGTTTTCTGACGAAGGTACATTTTTTGAAAGTAGCACCCTCTTTTTCCCACCGGTATGTCGTCTGAACACGCTTTTTTAAATCGCCGGTGGCTTTTTTTATTTTATGATTTTTTTTTTAAGCCCACGCCCTCTTTTTCCTGCCGGTATGTCATCCAAACGCGGTTTTTATAGTCGCTGGTTTTTTTTTTCTGGCTTTTAATGTGCATGTTATGCACAAAATACCGCCACTAACCACTAAGCAAGTTGTGGCTATCCTCCGACATGTCCACGTAATTTTGCGTGGGGCCCGACGATTGAAACCGGCGAGTCCATGACAACTCCACGTCACATAATATGGTTCTAGCCACTGCGGCAAATTGGCATGGTATGCATGTCTTGGACATGTATGTCGATGCATGTCATTGGTATGATAGGTCACTTTTGGAGCCAGAATAGACGGGTCCGCAATAAAGCCCACCGAGTACAAATCCTTATAGCCCAAGTTGCCAGCCATTGTAAATGAATCACCCCAAGCATTAAAAAATCCATCCAAATGGAGCAAGATAAGAGGGAAGTAAATACAATCAGCCAAAGCAATGTAGTACATCGACAAACAATGCAATCAACCAAAGCAATGGAGTACGTCGACAAACAAGTCAAGTAGATAGTGGAAACATTCAGAAATGTAAAAAATATCATCAGACCAAGCAATAAAATTGCTTGAGGAATATGGGCCATTAGCTTTGCAATAAGTCCAAATGCCCGACCAAGGCAATTAAAGCCTCGAAGACTAAAACTTAGGTGAACACATTCAAGTATGATCTAAAAAATAAATAAATAAAGCCTCAATGTTAGAGAAGCATCTACAATGACATCAAAATGTCTGTAAACAAAAATCTATTTTAAAAATAATTTGACATGCAAATGACATGTAAATGCATAAAATATGCAATGTTTTAGCTTTTGTGGAGGTGTTATTTTATTACTCCAAATAAAATAGAACCCTCGCCACTTGTCTCCAGCTAGATTCACAACTTTTTGCATGCAGGATTCTAATGGATTTGTATTCTTGTTGTTTAGTATTTTAGAAGAACATTTATTTTACAATGATTCTCTTCTATTATAAGATATCTCTCGGCATATTTTACATATATTTTTGAAATATAGGTATACTAGTTAAATAGAACTACCAAAAAGAAGATGGTGTCGCTAGATATGATGTTGACCAACCAAGATTGATAAAATAAAAAATTGGATAAAAGTTCAAAATGGCAACCTAAGAACTTGATCATGTCACTAGACGGAAAAACTATACAAATTTTGAAAGTCCATTAAAAATATGATGATGTATACATACGAAAAATAAGTAAAAAAATTGGAATATACCAAATTGAAAGTGCCCAGGGTAGCCATTTTCTTCGAACACCTGTAACAAGTTCATACAATATAGACCATATGACCATCATTATGACACCTAAATCAAAATCACCCCTAGAACAAAGTCTCAATTTTGACAATTTGAGAGTTGATCTTAGGGTTCTCAGGTTGAGCGCAAAAATGAAGTCAAATTTGTCTTAAATCGCAACCCCAAAAATTCAGCTACCTCCAAAAAAACCCTTGACTTTAAACTTTTGTAAAACTGGCAAATGATAACAAAATTTGACAAACCAAAGGCTAATTATTTCTCAATTGCCCTGGATCCATCTGTGAGGCTAATGAGACCCTAATCTACACCCAATCAATATTTTCAAGTCATCTCTAATCCAAGAAGATGTTTGTAACAACTTGGCTCCGATACCATGTAGGAGTGGATAGGTAACTCCTCAACACCCCAAAAATCCCTGCAAGAACAAAGTAAATTTCATGAAATGGAATGACAAGATAACTTGCATAATGCATAGATTGATAATGGTTTAATATGAATACAAATGTACATAAACCTTCCTTATATAGGCAAGACACTAATAGGGCACGATGACTACTACCCTTTCTACATGTAATGCCCCGCTAGGAAACCCCTAATGGTTTAAGTTAAAAACACTCGAATAGAGTGTAAATATATATTTTTTAAAATAATAATTAAGAGCATTAATGAAAAGTTACAACATTAAGATAATATGGAGTTATCTGAAACATAGATAGCACAGTGGATGGCTAAACGAGCCTAAGGAGTTTCCCAACACGATTACATAACCTAGCACCTAACTCATCTTGCGTCAAATGATCCATTAATCTGGATATCCTAATTGTGAGATAATGCATAAGACATGATTATATATATGTTCAATGATATGACATCTTAGAATTTTAGGAAGCATTCATTTACTTTGGGTGGTTAGGAGGCCATCGAGATGATTATTTACTCAATGCACATTAACACCTATTTAATTTAAGAGACCTCCCTTAAGGTTCAATGTGATAACTATAACAAAGTTCATTCATTTGGGTTTTAAGATAACCACCCACATTTGATGTTTTTTCTTAAATATTAAAAGTATGGTTAATAAGATGAGATACATTCATTAAGGATTAAACTACAATTAATAGAGTGAGGTCCCTTCATTTGATTTCATGCATAGCCAACTAATGAGTTGTAGTTCTTTTATGAAAGATAAAATGTGAGCAGCCATAGAATTCAGTGAAGTTTTAATAATGCTAATAGATGGCTAAATTCATTAAGGTGAAAATGTATTAGGACACATGAGAACATTCCTTAAGTTAAAATATAGTTAGCAAGATGATATTCATCATTTCAAGATTAGAATATAAGTTCATAGTGATGTTCTTCCATTAGGATTAAAATACAATTATCTTGTTGCATATCACTCTTTTTTGGTTAAATGAAGTTAATATGAAAAGGTACATTTACTAAGATTTAGATATAAACAACTATACAATTACTTCCCATTTTAGTTCATTTTTAGCGACCATAAGAGATTCTTTTATTAGGGTTATAATGATGGATCAATAGTTGAGTTCACCCAATTATCAAGTTAATTTGGTAGGGATTATTTGTTAAGATTAAAACGTGAAATAACTAAACAAATTCATCCAATGTAGTGAAACATAATTAACATGGCGTTACTCATTTAAGAAGATAAAGGTACATACCTATATGATGTTCATCCTTTAGATTTCAACTTAGGAGTTTTAACATCAATTCTAACTTTGTTTCCCATACTCACTTGTTCAATTTACATGCTTAATAACAAGTTAATCCAATGATGTAACCTAGCAAGATTCTTCCCACTATTACTACTTTTAATTCACATTATCAAAATACTTTTCCATAATCTTAATTACAATCTTCCATGAACCTGATTACTACATTTGCCAAGATGAATAATTTTATGCACTTGGATTTAAATTCGTTAATTTCCATCGTACACTTTACAAGATAACAACCATACATGATAACTTAAAGCATGAAACAAAGGAAGCTAAAACATCGCATAACACAGATATGATCTCGGAGTTCACCCCTAAAGGGCTACATCTCCGGGTCTGCTCAACTGCAAGACCCCTTTGGTATTATATCATTAGGAATACATGATTTATAAGTCTTTTACATCTTTGCCTCTTAGGCAGACACAACCAATATACAATAGACACCTCGGTCGGAATTTACAAAATGATCCCTTCTAAAGCGGATCCAACAGAAACACTTCAAAGCAAATACAGGTTCTAATGACTGATGATTCTCTGACTAGGGGCGTAATCCGGCTATGACCAACACAAGTAACTAGATGACAGGGTCTGAAACAAATACATCAAGGTATGTCACCACCCTAAACAAGGCAACTATGGAACTTAAACTTACAACATTTTCTTTTTAAATCGATACGATATCAAATCTACATGCATCCTACTAGCATATCGTTGAAGTAATAACAAAATATATGAAGATAAATTTAGATTCATATTCCATGAAAACTTCTCATTAACATGTATTACCAAACGTTAACCAGAGTATGATTATTTCAAAGATCTCCAAATAAGACCATATTTAATCTCTTTTCCAAAGAATACTCCCGATTTGAATTGGACCCCAAAATTTAATGTTAACTAAAACAAATCTAATAATCCATGATTAATGAATACCCCCTTTTCTTTTATCAACAAATTTAAATATATGCAAACTTTGTATATGTATATATATATATATATATATATATATATATATATATATGTATATATATATACATATGTATATACATATACATATACATATGTATATACATATACATATGTATATGTATATACATATACATATGTATATGTATATACATATACATATGTATATGTATATACATATACATATCTATATGTATATACATATACATATCTATATGTATATACATATACATATCTATATGTATATACATATACATATGTATATGTATATACATATACATATGTATATGTATATACATATACATATGTATATGTATATACATATACATATGTATATGTATATACATATACATATGTATATGTATATACATATACATATGTATATATATATAGATATATATATATATATATATATATATATATATATATATATATATATATATATTTTGACACTTAAAATCTAATTTTCAAATAAAATAGGTCTTCCTACAAATATATTACAACTGCTTTTAAACTTCCCCATGACATTTTTTTTCTTTCATTTTATAAATATCAATATTATCTATTATCTTTTTTTTTTTTTAGCAACAAAAAAATATATATATATATAAAATAAAACAACCTTTATTTTTTTTTTTCTTTTTTTGAAAAACCTAACCTAAGACGCAGGTCCCTGCGTCCCACAGTGTGGACGTAGGTTCTGCTAGCCACACTATGGACGCAGGTCCTACGGCCCACATTGTGGACGCAGCCTGCGGCCCACATTGTGGACGCAACCTGCGGCCCACATTGTGGACGCAGCCTATGACCCACAACATGGTCACAGGTCTGCGGGCTACAGCAGCGCCGCGGGGAAGGGGGTGGGTTGAGCTTCGGCTCCCCCCCCGAAACCCTAAATTTTATATATATATATTTTTTATTTTTTTTATTTTTTTGGATGCAAATTTTTTAATAAATACAGTCCAGCTCGACTCAAGCAATTTTTTTTTTTTTTTTAAATCACAAAATGAAATAACTAAAATATCATAAATCCTCCATTAACCATTTATCACAGATCCATTCATTTTCCAGATTTTACCAAAAACTTCATTATGGGAAAAATATATTTCCTCATCAAGATTAAATCCACAAAATCTATTAAGAAACAAAAGTTTGATTCAAGAACAACCAAGCTTAAAAGAAAGCTAAAACTAAACCTCAAAAACATTTATGGGAAATACCCTTTTTTTTAATTCAACAAATAAATAAAAGAGTAGATTGGAATCCTACCTCATAACGCATTCCGGGCAAGAATTTTGATGAAGAGATCCACCTACAACTCAAAGCCAATCTCCCATTTTCCAAAATTTTCCCCCATCTCCATCTTTTTCCAAAAAAAAAACTCCAGAGAAAGAACCCCCCAAAAAACATTTCAAAACTAGGTTAAATGAGAAACCCTATTTTTGCCCTAATTTTCAATTTTCGAATTTAGGCATTTTTATTTTTAAAATAAAAGAGAATGAAAAATGGAAATCATTCCTTTCCATTATTCAATACTTCTTATTCGTTTTTCTTTTAAAATTAAAAAAGCTTCCATTTCTTATTTAACTCTAATTTTAAATTTCTTCATATTACTTTAGCCAACACTTTATATTTTGAACTGTTAACAAGGGTGAGGTATTTAAATTAATTTAAACTTCAAAAATCAATCCTTTATACTATATCAATTTTGCAAGTAAAAAGAATAATAATTTTCTTTTAAATAATAAAATTTATCCTTTCTATTCCAAAATGCGAAAATGATGAATTTATTTCTATTTCCCAAATGACTTTAAATCTTTCCTTTCTAAAACACATAACTCATTAAATTCGTTATTTTAAAATTAGCTATTAAATTAACTCGCTATAACATAATAAAGAGACCTTTTTAATAAATGACTAATCTTATGAAAGAAATCTATTTATTTTAATTCCTCAACTTTTAATGCATAAATGAACACATTATTTCAATTAAAATACTTTAAGCTTGCTACAATTATAATTAAAGCGATCTCTTTTTAAATTAATGATTAGTCATATAAAAGAAGCTACCTATTTAAATTTCTAAATTACTAATGCGTACATCTACTCATTAAATTGAATTAAATACTTAGGATAACAACTCCACTTACCCTGCGCAAGGCATGCAAATCGAGGAAGTCCACCAAGTCTCATGACACGCAACCTAATGCAAGAAAAGCCCCACGAATCCACACACGATACTCACCTGACCATGGCTAATGCAAGACGAGAGTTTAATGACCCCCAAATCCGAATTCTAAGGATGAAGGAGGTATACTCAACCTTGCAAATCCCAAGGAAGATGAACCTCACCCTAGGCGGTGTTGTACCTGCAACCTCCTGCATCCATGAATTCATGCAAGCATACATATACATATACATATTCAATGAAGGCGTTAGCTCGAGATTTATCACAAGAGTTAGGAAACAATTACATTTACACAAGAATCGACGCAAGAGCACAATAATAAGTATGCACAATTATTTATATTATCTAAACTACACATTGCATCATAGTTAACCTACCATTCAAGAATACCACATAGGAAGTCAACCAAGGTCAAACGGGTTTTACAAGTCCGACTAGGGTAGGGCATTACATTCTCCCCCCCTAGGCTCTGACTTACTCCTGGAAGTCGCAAGGCTAAACGGAAGTCATGCAACACGTATTAGCCCTTAAACTCAATTAACACTTATCAATTTGCACAAACAACTATTTTGTCATCATTTTAGGACATTATTTATAAATCCTCTACGAGTGTCATTATCCATTAACAAAATGCATCTAACATCATTTACATCTTAAAATATTCTAGAATTTACACACACTCATAGTAGAGAAACGAGAATTTTCCCTTCTTATTACACCAAATTTAAAGCAATTAAAATATATAGGCATAGTTATCATACTCATTTATCAAACATGACAAGAAAATATGCTCTCAAGGTCAATTTCTTTCACCAATTCATCTCTTTCACAAAACTTTATCGCATAGAACTAGCTTCAAATATCAATTTCTACCACCAACTTTTCAACAAATAAGAGCAATGTAAGAACTCAATTGTTTACACTTTTCAGACATACAAGAACCTTTCCAATGACTATACCCCATAACATAGTGACAAGTTAATAGCATGTAATCCATGATTACACATAATATCCATCCACAAGACTGGTTTGCACAACACAAAAGGCCACATGTGAGCATGTCTAATGCTCGGTCAAAGGTAACATACATGATCCACATCTCTAAGCCTACTCTCAGAACAAATACATGATCATCAAATATCCAACATCTCACTCAAGGGCTTGGTGGTGCTAGGGTACACCATAGTGGTGCTACCTTCCATACAAGTCCTTCGTGAATATCCCTTGTTGTGTAAGGTGTTTAGCCTCCAAGAGATAGTCACCACTCATAGGTAGGTAGTGGATCCTAGCTGTCTCACAACCTCACATACCTCCATCCTCAAGGTTCCCTGCGTCTACTTCCTCATATACACTCATCCAAGACCGTCTCCTACGTTCTTGGAGAGGAATTCACATTGCAACACAAGACCAGCATACAAAAACAACAAGGATAAACCAGTTTAGCCACCAAAGTACAAAAGAGTAAAGATAATAATTGTCAATTCCAACAATAAGACAAGAAAATAATTTCCGGATTTGCAACATCATATCAAGTAAAATCAAGATTGCAAGATCGTGGCTAAACTATCAAGGTCAAAGTAAAATAAATTGCTGGCCCACAAGGAAACAATTAAATAAATAAAAGAAAATCATAAGTGCACATTACATCACTACGTGACTAGTAACTAGCCACCAACGAGGAAGGAAGGAACAATCGTCTAGCTGTCCTAGTAGCTCATCATGTGGTGTGACCAAGTCACACATCCACATGGCACGATAGTGTGCACCTTGGCATCACCCCGCATCACGTCATCACGTGGCATGGCTCTACCCTATACCTAGCGGTAGGCCGCATGGAAATGTCTACTACATCCTGCATCATGTCTCAGCACGGCATGGCAATACTCCAAGCGGACAAGGCACGCAATGGACATATCCCGCATGGAAGCGTACCCCGCGGATAAGGCATGCGTCGGTCACACCCCGCATAGCGATTTTCCTCTCAGGATACTCGCCGTAAGCCAGAGGTATACATGGCTAAGGTCTACCCACAAGTCTACCAACACTAGTCAGTTGGCAACTTATGTAAGAAAAGTAGCATGCCTCTCATGAAGACAAGGCAAAAGATGCTCCAATAAAATCCATCAATATGCTCAAGAACTGTCATCTATATGCTCAAAATAAAGGATAGGAATTAGGCTGGCACACATGAACCTCGTAAATCGGTTCATCACAAGGGGAAGTATTGAGTACACCTATGTTATAGTTTCATTACAAAACTATATTTTTCCTCAAAATAGGGACGCTAAAGTCGCTTCGCGTCGACATTACTCATACGTTGTTCATACTATTCAAGGAATGGTGACTTCTACTACTACCCCTTCACATACTGACTTATCAACAACTTGTGGGTTGGCACTCAGTAAGGAAACAAATAAGAAACATCACATATTCCCCATGGTTGATTACTTCACCATCACATGGGCACACAAAACAAGTACGGATTTTCTCACAACACACATAGAATAGCACCATTACTAGTTTAGTCACATTTACGGGGAGTACTTTACATTATGCTAACATATACTTACGGGAAGTTTTAATTATGCTTTACACATGAACCACCAAACAAAGTTTACTCTAGATACACATTCTAAAATTCTCAACAATCCAATTTTACACAAAGAAATTACATCATTCTCAACAAACAAATATTTAATGACGTGAAACATACCATCAAGACAATAGAATTATTTGTAGAATGATGTTAAAACACAATGTTGTTTAATGAATTTTCATTAAATAATGACATAATTACCAAATGATACATCTAAGAAAATGAAAAGATCTCATAAAGGGGTGAACCCTCTAACCAAGAGTCCCCCCATGCCATATAAAGAAACAAGAGTTTCTTAAAAGGTAATATTTAGTGGACCATTCTAGATGGAGGAAGAGACAAAAAAAAAAAAAGAGATGTTGTGATACTGTGTGTATAAATTTTGGGAGAGGATTTATTTGATTTTGAATTTCTTGGAGATAAAGAAAAAATCGGTAAAATATAGCAAGGCTATCGAGTGTGGAAGGAAAGCTACATATTTGATGTAGAAAAGAATGAAAGAAGAGATATTAAAGACGAAACGTAAATAATCAACAACAAATGTAAGCAACCTATTACTCTAAAAATGAAAAAAAATTAGAGCAAATTGCATTTATTTGTAAAGAAACCAAAGAGGCAATTGAAACATATTTACATTAGTCTTCTTGGAAAAAATAGAATAAGAGAAATCTAGACAAAAAATTATGACCTTGTTGCAATGTTAAGGGATGAAGCACTCAAATGTTACAAAAATAATGTTCCTTACATGATAAAGAATGGAAAAATATTAAAGATGAATTATTATATAACTTCTAATCTCTAGAGGTCCCTTAAAAAATCGTAAGATGATAAATATCATTAAAAGGAAGGTAGGGAATATCAAATTAATTTTATCAATGACTCAAAGGATTTAATAGGAAACCAAAGCAATCACTTATACAAAATAAAGCATCAAATGGTTTATTGTTGGATTTATACCTTCATTAACACCTATAAAGAGGAAAGAGAATTAGCTTCTAGAATTGAAGTGCAACCTTGGAAGGTAAAATTATAATAAGGGGAGTGTGGAAATAATAATGCTAAAATTAGAATTAGAATAATTTAAGATTAAATACTTGATGTTTTAGAAAAGGGATATATCACCCCTCCATAGAAAGAAAATATAGTGTAACCATTGTTTTAATGAGGGTCTATATAGAATGATTTGAATTTACTATAAGGAAAGAAAAGGGCTACAACCCTAAGGGTATAAATTATGGAGTCATCGAGGAGGTTGAATAATGTATTGTATTTTTTTTAAGAATTAAGGTAAAAAATCAATAATTACTCACAATTAGTATTCTAATTAAGAGAAGAGAATGAGACACTCTATGACCATATAGGTGAAGAGAATAAGACCATTTGTAGATGACTTAAGAGAAAACAATGACTATATGAAAGATCCTTCTAGACTTAAGGTCATGGTTACTAAAAACTACAATAAATAACAAATGATAGAAAAATCAATAAATACAACAATAGTAGCCCTAATTTTGAAGAAAATAACCTCCACAATATATCAACATGACTACTCAAGAGGATATAGAAGAAGTTACCACAATGATAACAGAGGATGATGTGGTAGAGGGATAGGTTGAGGATAGAGGTAACAAAGGATGTATTATGTTTTAAGTGTGCATAAATAGGCTATCATTCTAATGTGTTAGGGATGAAAAGAAGAAAACTTATAGGTTTAGTGATGATTTGGAGCATGATTACTTTAACTACCTTAGAGCAACACAATATTATAAAAATGGCTAAACACTTGCAAAGAAAAAATAAATTCTTTGGAAAAATGAAACAAGAGGGAAAAAAAATCATCAAATTTTGAAAAATTAAAACTCCAAAAGGTAGAAGATGTTAGATGACAAAAGTTGATGATATGAAGAAAAAAGGAGAGACCTCTATCATAAAGGAAGAAGAAATAGAGAGGGAGTATGAGGAGAGACAAATGTTAAAGAAAAATACTTAAATATAAGAATAATAGATTAATGGTAGTATTTTTTGAGAGGGATTAATATTGGGAGGAAAAAATGAATACAAGATGACTCAAAAGAAGATTAGGAAGAGTTCCCTAAAAAAACTAGCAATGACATAATTGTTGATAAAGATAAGAAAATTATTTAGGGGTAAGATAAAAAATTAGTATATCACAAAGCCTAATTTTTTAAAGAGAAGAAAAATTATTGAAGGAATTACAAATTTTCCATAAAAGAAGAGAATTTAATGGAAAATAAAAATATTTTTCTAAATATTAGAATAAAGACGAATAATATAATAGAAGAGGATTTGTTGGGAATGTGGTAAAAACTACATGAAAATGGAGAAAACACCATGTATTAATTGAGCTGATAGTTTATAATAAACTATTGAAAAATATTTTAATAGATTTAGAAGTAGATGTAAGAACAATGCAAAAAAAAGCATGGGAAACGCTAGGTAAAACAACATTCTTGGACACTCCATTTGACATTACATTATCAAATGAAAAAATTACAAATACTATAGGTACTTGGAGGAATGTTCTTCTAAACCTCATAAGTATAAAGGGGATGATATATGTTGAAGTAATTGATATGAAGATACCTTTCAAGGCCTTAAGGGTGTTACTAAATTTAGATTGGCTTATTTATGATGGAGTATTTGATTCAAGAAAATAGATCTTACACTCTATGGAGAAGACAATAGTACACATTTCATTATATACAATCATTAATGGTGCCTACATTAAGCTAAAAATGCAATAATAAGATATAGACAAAAAAAGGCATACACAAGGGATTATATTCATTAGGAAATATTCCCATAATAAAAAAAATGAAGAAAAATTTAGAGGGAGAGGTAGTTGTGAAAAGTAGCAACTACACTATAAACATTGAAGATGTAATAGTTTTGGTTGTTAAATGAGAGAGAAGAATAATAAGAGTTTAGGGGAAAAAATATGTATAACCTAAGGAGGATTATAAAGAAAACTAGAAAAGTACCAAATAAAGTGGATGTAGCACACAATCATATATCATATTGAACAAAAAGAATGATCTCAAATTTATAATTATCAAACTACTCAAGAGTAGGAAATCTATGATGCATAGAAAGCATGATAATAATATTTGAAAGCTATGAAATTTGGAGAGAGGAATCTATGATACATAGAAAGCATGATAACACCTCTCTAACCCTAACACTACAAAGCATATATTATCACTTTGAACCTATATTTAGATGCAAATGAAGCAAATATTGAAATGCTAATCAATGTCTATAGAGATATTTTCTTAGATCTAGTGGTCACTATGATGATAATATCTCTATTAATATAGTTAATTATTGAAATTAGCATGGCTATGTTTCTATGGATGTTAAAATCCCCTTCCAATGTAATTAATATTTTGGTTGCTTATATGTATATGAGGATGCCTAGGTATAATGTGAAAATATCATGAATGTACTAATTAGGATGTGGTTATTTAATGATACTTTGTTAATGATGTAATGTGTAATTGATAAGTGGGTTTTCTAACCATGTTTACTATGAGATATCTTTGGGGAAATGAATTATGATCTAGGGTAACACCTTCTATGTCAGTTTCCTGATTATGTTTCTTTTGGACTTATGTTTACTTTAGTCGCATGCTATTTGTTAGGAGTATACATACTCAGTTGAAGGTTGTTTATGCTTAATGACTCTATATTTCATAACATGATAATGTTATGATGATTTATATATAAGGACCTATTGGTGATATTAGGGTTTATTGCTTTTGGTTTCTTAATGAATTTGATATGAGATGATGTATTATAATGGTTCGCAATGTACTAACATGTGTTTCAAGAGACCTTATTGGAGGATTTGGTGTTTTGTGTTTTGGTCGATGCAAGTACAAGGCATCAATTCCACCTGGCTTCATAAGTCTAAGGATGCCTAAACAATCCCTGATGATGGTATATGGAGATAGCACTAAGACCCAAGTGACATAACCCTAGCTATTGTCTCGAATTAGGATGATAATCTTGGTCTTGAGCCTACTTTGTCAATTTACCATGAGGGCAACATTCGTGTACCATATGTGAGTGATATTTGGTTGTGTGGTTTTGATGAATTTATCTTGGTGATTATTTTATCATTTATGTCATATTCCATTGGTAATATTTATGATTATTAATATTAATATTAATGGTATAAATATTTCTAATCCTTATTATTATTATTATTAGCACCTTTATGTGATCTAATTGTTATAGTTGATCTTGTTATATTTACTCCCTTTGTGTATTTATGTGAGCACAATTATAGTGCAATTTTTGTTTATGTTGGTGGAGGTAAATGATATTAATTAATAAAATATATTTTGGTGGGAGCTGGTTGTAATTTTGGGGATTTAATCAATTAATTTTTTAAATAAATATTAATATTTGTAATAGTTTTTTGGTTATTTTCTATAAATGGAACGGTTGCATTCCCATACAAGTTTAGAGAGGGAAATTTATTTTATTTGGTTTTTGGTTTTTGGTTTTTCGAGAGTTTTTGTGTACAACATTTTGGAGGAAGTTTTTGGAGTGGAACTTGGGTGAAATTCTTGAAATTTTGGCATGGATTTTATGGATATTTGGATTGGTGATTTCTTGTACTTGATTGATTCTTGGATTGTGAGAATTTTCCTTTGGTTTGATTGAATTTTTTGTTGTTTTGAGAGGTTTTTACTAGAACAAATGGTGTGTGGGTTTCTGTATTTCCTTGATTTTTTATAAGTTTCGAGTTAGGGTTCTTCTTCATTCTTGTTTATTATTTGAATTTATTTTTTTGAAATGGAAATATGGTGTATCTATAATAATTTATATCAATATAAAAAATTGTTTCAATTTTTTGTTTGAAATATTAAGTTATGCTTCAAAACAAATTTGATTTCATTGAGAAATCGGGGTTGTTTGTGCTTTTTTTGTCTTGTTTTTTATATGAGAGTCTTGGGATTGAATTGATTGAGTTTCTACAAGGTAAAAAACAATGCCTCAAATACTTCTTGCCCATATTTTTCCTCTTGAGTCATTATGTTGTCTAATTAGGCATCCCAAGTCACCCATGTGCAATTGCACAACTATAGGTGCAACTGCATAGTTGTAGGTTGCAACTACGTAGTTACACACTGCAATTGTGCATTCTCCAAGCCACAATTATGCAACAAGAGCCCACAACTATGCAATATTAGCTTGAAAGTGCATAAGTATTGGCTCAACTGTGCAGGTCTTCTGTTTTGGCCTTATTTGGTCCCTTGAGCATCTCAAAGGCTTAATTTGGTTTGGTACCATGTCTATCATGTGGGTTTGGATCTGATCTATTTGCTTTAGGTTGATTTGTGTTTATATTTTCATCCCTATGCTTGTTTGTGGAAGAATCCAATTGATTATGTATTTGGGAGTGGTTTTATGGCTGAACACTTCATGATTAAGGCTTATAGATGCCTATGTGTATGGCTATATGTTTCATTTATTGATTATGGATTCATGAGTGATCTATATGATATATCTATATCCTTAATTATTTATGAATTATTGATCGAACCCTAGGGTATGGGTATCTAGATGCACTAAGGGAGATTGGTTGTCAATTGTGGTTGGGGCCCTAAAGAGGTTGCCAAGATAACTAAGATTAGAGATTTTATTCATCAAGAGATAGCCTAATTAATGAATTGGGGTAGAACACATTAACAAGATAATATGGTTCCCCTCCCATGGCCTTGAGTGTTTGTACAGGCTAAGGATGGGATTGGGAAGGCATGTCCATCTGAGGGGCATTGTGTTAGGCCCAATATGGAAAGCTAATGTACTGAGAGGGGAGGGGTGAATCAATACTTCAAAACAAAATTCAATAATAACTTTACTGTTATGCATAAACCGAATAGTGCGGTAACATAATATAAAGATAAAACAAATAGATAACAATCATACATGATTCACTCCATAACACATATATTTTGGTTACGCAGAAACTCTTGGTTAGAGAGAAAAACTACAGTGGGGATGGCACCCACAACTTCACTACTGCAATAATAAAGAGTGCTCGGTTAGAGCTACATGTTTAGCTATTTCTGCTAGCTTACCCTATTAGGAGTAACAAGATCTGTTAGAACTACCTTGCTAAAGGATTTTACAACACTTAAACTAAATGTTGCACTTGGTTAGAGACTTTACAATTTATAGACTTGATTAGAGTCTTTTACCCTGTTAAAGGTTTCTCTTACAACTTCAAAATATTACAATAAATCATTACAAATATCTACAACTTCACATCTAGAATGTTATAGAAGATTCTATGTGCTCATAATAGATTACCTTGCTTATAGCATACCTCAGTAACCCATATAGTAACCTGGTAAACCCTTTTGTTTACTCTGTTCTTTGATTGTTCTCTGAAATCCTTCTCGGTGACCTATGTGTTTTGTAACAGTCATAACACTTAGTGCTTTCACATGTCTTGCTTCATATATCTCTATATCTTCCTTTCTGTCATGCTACATGTATATTTCTGATCTTAATCCATGTTGTATAAATAGATCTCTTATGACGGTGATTCTTTCATTGCTTCGATCTTACAAACATGTTTTATCAAATGAATAACCATGCAAAATATTTCATTGGTTAGATGACCTCAAAATCATACACAATCTTTAAGTGCAATTTCCAATGTGATAACGGTTAGATGTTCCTCGATCTTGTAACACGTTTTCATATGTATGTCCAGGTTCAATGAATCTGGTAACACGTTTCACTCAGTGTATAACAACTCGGTGTGTCATCTTTGCTGCTCGGTAGACATGAAATGATACTCAATAGACAACTTGGTGTATACTACGCTCTAAGACTACTTTCTTCAATAACCGACTGGACTGTTCATACCGACTGAATATCTCAGTAGAGATAACCGACTAGAGTATATAGAATAACTTTGAAATGAAACTAATGGCAACTTGATAAGTAGAAACAATCTCCCCTTTTGACATTAGTTGAGATGTTTGACAGAAACTACTTTCAAAGTTATAACTCAATAATCTATATACTTGCAAAATTTGACTATACTGACAGTATATACAATAGTCAATGAAATAGTAAATCCAGATATACTCCCCTTATTGATATACTTGTACAAAACTTTGATTTTGTATACTTGGTGATCAATGTTCTATGTGTTGCTCTTGATCTTTGCTTACTATCCTGTTCACTGCTCGGTTCACTGCTCTTGGATACTCTGCTTGCTCTGCTCGGTATACTCCCCCTGTATACTATACTTCTTTTGTTTGATACTTTGAATACTACACTCCCCCAATACTATATCACTCCCCCTTTTTGACAAACATCAAAACTTAATTACCATTTGGGGGTGGTAACTGGTCAAAAATGGATTTGTACTTGGTCCGTGCTTCGATGAGAGCGACAGAGAGTGCAATATTTACACTGTCCATTAAAGAATTTTGTGCTTGAATATCAACCAATAATGATATTAAGCCATCTAGAGTGCTTCCCTCTTGTGTAGTAGATAAGGAGGTGGCTCGATTGAACTGTTCTTGGATGGATGAAAGATGAGGAAGGAATAATGTCTGAAGTGTCATTATGTCCATCCTGATCTTGTGTTCTTCATTTCTTAGGTCCAATTGTTGAGCAATGAGCTGTTGTAACCTTGTATAGAAATTCTGAACTGAATTTGGCTCTGTGGTCAACTTATTTGAGAGATCAGTGATCTCTTTCTCAATTGCCTCTGTTTTATCTTAATGTCTTTAATGAATAAAGAAAATGTGCAGAGTTTCTAGAATAAATAAAGAATGTGCTTGAGTTGAGGAGTCAACTCAGCAATAAATTTGACAAGTTTAACTTTGCCAATAGCTATAGCTTTATGTACCTCTTCTATCATTTTTGCAGTGAGCTCTTTGTCTTTTAGCCTGCTCAAATACTCCGATGCATCTACTCCAAATGTCTCTATATTTGTTAGGAGTTCATCCAGTTGAATGTGGATGGCTGCATCTATTGACACTGTAGCTTCAGGTAGCATATCTATTAAGAGTGCTTTCACCTTCTGAAGTACTTTATTTTTCTTTTGAATTGCCATTTGCTTTTCTTGTTCGGCCTTTGCTTTGCATAGTTCACCAAAATCAATGAGTGCTTGCCCCTTTAATTTTGATATATCTATATTGGGAAACACTATTGGTTTTGACAAATCAACTTTAAAACTATTGTTTTTCATCTTCTTTTCTTTACCTTTTACCGATGGAACTAAGACAATGGCTTGTGAGGCTTGATGACCCTTGGTAGGTTGCTCGGTAGAGGCAACACTTTGATCAATTTCTTTAGCCTCTATAGTGTCCTTTGGTGTCTTGGTACTCAGTGTCTCAGTTGCAACATTCTCAGTGCTAGAAGGTGCTTGAGATGTCTATTCTTGAGTAGTACCTTCTCCTGCTATAGACTTGTGGCCTTCGGTGCCTTGATCCGTATCCTGAGGGGTTTCGGTTGAGACAGGTTGTTTGACCGATGGATAAGGTTGAACTTGTTCCAAGACTGATTCACTAGATACAAGTTTTGCATATGCATTGCCTTCTATCATTTCCTATTCTGGTGCCTCTGTATCCATGACATCTTCATCTATTTGAATGGTGTCAGCAAGGTCTTGCTCAGTAACATCAGGATCTTGCTCGGTGACATCAACAATTTCAACTGTAGCTTGCTCACCGGCATCCTTGATTTTAAAGATTTCTTGCCACTTTGCTTTTGTCTCATTTTCAACTTCAATATACAACCCATTCATCAGTTTTAAGGCTCTTTGTTTGACAAGAAACTTTGAGTTGTAGGTTGTCAAATGTTCTTTTATTTCAACTACTGACATGTCAGGAAAGAGATGAACCAGACTTCTTTCTCTGATCTGTTTCTCTGAGTCCATTGCATACTTCCACCTATTATCAATATGCGAATAAAGTTCGTTTGGAAGTGACTTAGCTAGTTCCAATGGAGCCAACCGGAATTTTAGAAGTGTGCAGATGACAGCTTCTTCAATTTGTCTCTTTTCATCATTATTTTTGGTTTCATACTTTACATATCTGAATGATCCAAATCCTCCATATTCTTTCATATTATCATAGAAGTTTTCAACACTATGTACATTTACCTTTTTGCTTTTGACAATCTGAAATTTGCTTGCATCCTCTGATTCGGTATCACTAGACTCTTTTGCCAAAATGAGTCTCTGAGTAGATTTCTTGTAGGTCTTTGTTACCTTGGGAATAGTAACACTCTTTGTTTTCTTACTCGGTGAAGTTGCAGATGCTCTAGTGTTAGGTCGCTTTGGAGGTGGAGTCGGTGAGGCCTTTGATGTGTCCTATTTCTTTCTCTTCAACACTTTTCCTTTAGGCAATTCGGTGCTCAATGTTATAGCTGCCTCTTGGGCTTCAGATTCCTCTTCGGTAATGGAAATGGTGCCTTTGACAGGTGTAGAGGAAGAGTCTTCTCCGAATTTCTCCGATAATGCCTTTATCATCTTTGTTGCCTTTCTTGTAGCTTTGGGTACTACAATGCTCATTTTTACTTTTTCCTTTACTTCTTCATAGGTTCCATACCTCAGCTCGGTAGCATGTCTTGGTAATGTAAGAAATGCATCAATTTGTTGTTGTGTGATGTCAAAATCAATCTCGTAACCCATCGGTGACAAATATTGAGTTCTAGGTTCCATAGCATTCACATAACAGTAATCAGTGTCAACTTCAAAACATATGTCATTTTTGTATTTCTCCACTAGCTGGGGTGGAATCCGGTACCTGTTATGCATTTTCTCTTGGAACTTACTGAAGTAATCATCCATAATATCATTGAAATTATCACCTAACTTCTTAATGAAGTCATTGAACTAATGGATGATTGGTCGGTGTAGTTCCCAAACAACTTTACCGACTGATGGAAAGAATTTTTCAAAATAGAAACACATGCATACAAGTAATGATCCAAACTTTAGTGTATTAGCCGAGTTATTTTTCTTCGTCTTCCTGATGGTGTTCAGATTCTCAAACAGGTTCTTTAGCAATACCTCACATAGATCAATTTTCATTCCCTTTTTTCACAAATTTGTATGCTAGGTTTACTGCTACACAGGGTACACTGTTTTCCCTTGCTAATTGGAAGAAACAGTAACCTATTACTCTTATGGCAAATTTTAGTTCTTCATCTGTGACATTGTTCAATTTCAATCCTCTGCAATCTGATTCCACTCTGGTTAAACTGATCAATTCCTTCTGTGATATCATCTTTTGGGCTTGGGCATGATCATAAATAGGGTAATCAGTAATCAGATGAATGATTTCCTTGGTAATCTTAAATGGTTGCTCTTCTAGCCACATGAAATCATCGTGAACTCTGCTCAAAACAAACTTGACCCACTGGGGTTTGAACACACGGGGATAGGTTAGGGCTTCAGTTAATCCCTTGATCTTAATGTGCTCATACTTGCTATTTAATTTACCATCTGTGCATAATTCATCATAGGTGTCTTTAATTTCAACATGATCGAGTTCTTCAACACGAGATTTGGTGAAGAATTTCACATCCTCGACTAACAACACTCTATCCAGGATGAGTGAAAAGGCGGTTTTGTCATCCGGTTCAGATGCAACTTTGGGAGTCAAAGAGTATTTTAGTGAGGGCTTCTCTACATTCTTGACAACAATGGGATCTTAGATCTTAGGTGCCATTGTAGATTTCAAATAAAAGCTAACAAAGGATCCTTAGGGTTTCAAGATTTCAAACGGCTGACATTCCACACTTAGCAAATAATAGCAACTTGATAATATCAGTAAACTAGCTTAACAATGCATTGAGATTGATGTAAATACCTTGAATTTGCTTTGTAGGAGGTTTGATCACCTTAGATTCACTTTGCTCTGTTCTCTCGAAAACTTGGTGAGTTGAAAATGACCGCAAAAATGCTTTTAAGTACACAATATGCCTTATCGAGCTTTGTGCAAGTTAGGTCAAAAAGATTAAATGCACTCGGTTCTACTAAACCTTCTTTCCTTTAACCGCTTTAACCGAGTAACCAAACTTCCTTCATTCACCGACTTGACAGGCTTCCTGTATAGTGCTTCAAAAGACTTTGATAGAATTTCAAACTTACTATTACATCTTAATTATGCAGATTTGAATTAAGTACATAATAAAATAGGAATTGTTAAGATTTAACCTTGATAGAATGCAGTCCCTTCATACCTTTATAGATTAATTTGGAATAGGTGCACCTGACTCGGTAGGTAAGGTGCTTTTTCCAATTGACACAATTTCCTTCTTTTTCCAAATCATCTTTAATTTGTCTTTTATTTCTTCAGTGTCTTTTCTAGGTTGATCTCTACAATCTCCAGCTAAGTGTCCAACTTTGTGACAATGAAAACATGCCATACGAGGATTTCTCCATGATCTTCGGTTGTACATCCCAAACCTTATAAAATAGTTGGCACTTATATGTCCATATCTTCCACAACATTCACACCATATCCTTGTATTGTAATCCCATGGTACTGCAGAATACTATCAGTAAGGATTTGTGTGAGTTCGGTAACCTCCAGCATTTGCTCGGTGTGCATACCACATATAGTTCTTTTGCTTAAACCAACACTTCTCGGTACTATGTCCATATCTATTGCAGTTTTTACAAAACCCTTTGAATTTTGCCTTCTGATAATTGTTTACAGACTTTGTCCTACATTGTTTAGATGTGTGACCATATTTATTACAATTGTAACAATAACTATTGGACTTAGTGACATTTGGTTGCTTACCTTTTCTGATTTGGCACAAGTTGGCAGTGTGACCTTGATTTCCACAGTAGTTGCAAATAAGCTTCTTTCTTTTGATGTTGTTCTTGTTTCCATCTTGCTTTGATGATTCTCCTCTCTCGGTAGTATGAATTCCCTTTTCGGTAGAGTCTTTTCCTTTGTAACCGAGTCCTGCATCTTTGTTGGATCTTCTTGTATTCAGTTGCTCATCCAACATCTTTGATGCTTCATAGCTCTTCTTCAGTGTTTCTTTGGATTTCTTCTTTGTTTCAAGTTCATCGATCAACCTTGATACTTCAAGTTTCAATGCTTGATTCTCATCATCCTTCAAAATTGCTTCATGATGTGCATAACCTAGTTGATCTGATAGATTTTGTTGAATTCCAGTCAACCTTGTGATTTCATCATTCTTATCAGATACTAAGACTTCAAGTTGTTGTTTCTCTTTTTGTAGATCTCTTACTTTATCCTCGGTTGTCCTTAATGCATCAATATTTTCAGTCATTTGTGTGCTGAAATGTTCATGTTCTCTTTTCATTGCTTTTAGTTGATCAACCAATGCTTTGTTCTTTTCTCTCAATACTCCAATCATTTTTTCAGTTTCTTCAGATATACTGTTCTCAGATGATGTCTCAATTTGTTCCACTAACTCTTGAGAGTCCTGCAAATCATCAAATAATCTTCTTCTTACTTACAGAGACTTTTGCATTTGCCTTTGCATGTCTGCAATCACTTGATTAGCATGATCCAGCTCTTCTTGTAGATACACAATCCTCTGAGATTGTTTATAGCCTTCCATTGATAAGATCTTTCTCTTTAGGCAGTTAAACCCTTTTCCAAGATTGAAGCTCTGATACCAATTGTTAGGCCCAATATGGAAAGCTAATGTACTGAGAGGGGAGGGGTGAATCAATACTTCAAAACTTTTCTTCAATAATAACTTTACTGTTATGCATATACCGAATAGTGTAGTAACATAATATAAAGCTAAAACAAATAGATAACAATCATACATGATTCACTCCATAACACATATATTTTGGTTACGTAGAAACTTTTGGTTAGAGAGAAAAACTGCAGTGGGGATGGCACCCACAACTTCACTACTGCAATAATAAAGAGTGCTCGGTTAGAGCTACATGTTTAGCTATTTCTGATAGCTTACCCTGTTAGGAGTAACAAGATCTATTAGATCTAACTTGCTAAAGGATTTTACAACACTTAAACTAAATGTTGCACCTGGTTAGAGGCTTTACAATTTATAGACTTGATTAGAGTCTTTTACCCTGTTAAAGGTTTCTCTTACAACTTCAAAATATTACAATAAATCATTACAAATATTTGCAACTTTACATCTAGAATGTTATAGCAGATTCGATGTGCTCATAATAGATTACCTTGCTTATAGCATACCTCGGTAACCCATATAGTAACTTGGTAAACCCTTCTGTTTACTCTATTCTTTGACTGTTCTCTGAAATCCTTCTCGGTGACCTCTGTGTCTCTGTAACAGTCATAACACTTAGTGCTTTCACATGTCTTGCTTCATATATCTCTATATCTTTCTTTCTGTCATGCTACATGTATATTTTTTATCTTAATCCATGTTGTATAAATAGATCTCTTATAATGGTGATTCTTTCATTTCTTCGATCTTACAAACATGTTTTATCGAATGAATAACCATGCAAAATATTTCATTGGTTAGATGACCTCAAAATCATACACAATCTTTAAGTACAATTTCCAATGTGATAACGGTTAGATGTTCCTCGATCTTGTAACATGTTTTCATATGTATATCCAAGTTCAATGAATCTGGTAACACATTTCACTCGGTGTATAACAACTCGGTGTGTCATCTTTGCTACTTGGTAGACATGAAATGATACCCAGTAGACAACTCGGTGTATACTACGCTCTGAGACTACTTTCTTCAATAATCGACTGGACTGTTCATACCGACTGAATATCTCAGTAGAGATAACCAACTAGAGTATATAGAATAACTTTGACATGAAACTAATGGCAACTTGATAAGTAGTAACACATTGATCTAGCATAATCGAACCTCCTTATCTTCATGAAAGGATTGTTCGATTATGCTTGAGCTATCAATTAGGGGTCGGTGCCTAGAAAGGCTACCATGATAAACCATGTTGAGGCTATGTGATGATACTCTTTCCTTATTGTACTCTAGTATCCTATCCTAGTTGGTTATGATGGAAGCCTCTGGTGGATCCTTGTCATGTTTCATGTTTAGATTTTATACTTGTGTATACCTTTTGTTCTCATTGATGTTGGTATTGTGAGTGAGAGTAGACCTTATTTCTTCTTATTTTTGGCTTTTGTATTTGGGGCCCTGTGTCTATCTCTTGAGCACAGTGTGATGGACATGAGGCTTCCACATGGTCGGGTGGTTGTTTCCAGCCTCTATTTCATACCGATGGCTTGTTCGTGTGTGTTGTGAAAGATCTTGTCTTCTTCATTCTGGTATATATATCTTTTAGTTGCAAGTTAATCAGTAAATGTAAATGTAATATATATTATTGAGAAGCATTGTAACTATATTGTTATTGATTCTTAAGCACTCCATATGGAGGTTGATGTAATTTAGATTGATGTAGTTAAGTTTGATACCATTATGTAATGATGGAATGGTTTTATGTGGTTTGGTGTTGGCACCGACTACCAATATGTGATTGCATGTCTTATCTTATTTCAAGTTGAAAGGTTATCACGTGAATATTGGTTTGGTGCTTAAAATGAACCTAGTTGTAGATGATAATTGTTAATCATGTTATGTAATGTCATGGTAATTTCATTAATGATTTATGTATGCTAGTTGATGTTTAGTGTGTTTCTTAGTAGTGATGTTACAAAACCCATAGACAACATGGTTTAGAGATGTATGTTTACCTTCCACTTGTGCATTGTGATGGTTATTTATATGATGTGTTAGATTATATCATGTATTATGTGTTTTAAAAAAAAAAATTACTGTATTATGATGTATGCTATTTGTTGGTTTCTCTGGGGTTCATTAGTGGAGTGTTACATATGGTATCAGAGCCCATGTTGCAAAGACTAGGATCTTTAGTTAATCTTATTGCCCTTGGTCTTGTGTGGTGTGTTAATGCTTCTTGTCTCTATTCTTGTTTTCCTAGATGCATTCTTGGGGAAAGGTCATGGAGACCCTGGAGTTAGTATTTGTTGGTGTATTCTCTTCTTGGATTATGATTGTTTATTGACCTAATAAGTATTTTTCTCTTGTGTATTCTCTTAATTAAAGTAATTGATCATTTGGTTCTATGTGGCCTTGAGTTGCCCCTGTGATTTCTAGTGTTAATGTGGATGTAAAAGATAGTATTGGACATATGGATGATCATGTTTGTAGATTAAGATGAAATTGTATGTACACCTATAATTGATGATGCTATGTATGTATAAGATGATGTGTTGTGATATGATCAATTATTATTAGATTTATTATATTGAAATGATGAATTGATTCCCCATGATTAATGAAATGAAGTGTTTGTATACTAAGGAACATGTATGAATTATTTTTGGCACGAATCATGATGATTATAGGATGGACTTGATTTGGTATATATATTTCTTGATTTGTAGCTCTCTCTCTCTCTCTCTCTCTCTCTCTCTCTCTCTCTCTCTCTCTCTCTCTCTCTCTCTCTCTCTCTCTCTCTCTCTCTCTCTCTCTCTCTCTCTCTCTCTCTCTCTCTCTCTCTCTCTCTCTCTCTCTCTCTCTCTCTCATCTCCATGTCTTGATATATGATTAATAAGGGTGTTGCTTACTGGTGTAGTTTATATCAATTAGAATCTTTGAGTGCTTACTTATGAATATGATCTGGTGTGTATAAAAGGAATGTATGGTTTAAGAAAATATTTGGTGAGGACCTATGTCCCCATTGCATTCATGACCCTTTATAATCAAGTCAAATAGATGGATGTCTTTTTGCATGGATAATATTAGAAAATATCTTGAAAGATTAGATTTGTATATCATGTTATAGAATAAATATTGAATATAGGGTAAGGATGATGCATTGCATGTTAAAAGTTGTGCATATGAAGTGGAAACCATCCTTTCATGTCCTTGTTTGATTTGGAAAGATGAATGCCTTTAGACTTGTAAGAGATATACATTCTTTTGATGAAATATGAATGTGATTTTGATCAAGAAAATATGCTAAAAAATGATGTTATTACCTTCTCATAATTGGACCTTGGAAAGGTGTGCTTATTCAATTAATTCAAGTGATATAACATGTTATCGAATGATGAATTTCCTTATAAGTTTCTAAATTTATAATGTTGTTGAATGTTAATGTTATGTGTTGAAAAGATATAATATGTGACATGAATATGTTATAAATTAGTTTGATGCTACGTGAAAATGAAAATAAAATTGTTAATAAGTATGGTTTTGTATTTAGCTTCAAATTATACAAAGTAAAGTGAATTGTAAGTCATGTTATTTTGGAAAGAAAATTATCATGGATGTTGGGAGTATTTATATTTGGGAAAGTAATATTGATTTTTTTTATTCATGTGAAAAATAATGAAATTCTCTCTTAAAGCAATGATATTGTTATTGGAAAAATACTCCCTATAAATGTGAAAATCTAGTATAGTTTCTTTGTTGAGTGTTGCAAAAAGCCATTACTTGATTTGTGTACCCATGGGATGGTGTAGTGTGTAATCATCCAAGGAGATTATGTTTCACATATGAGTATGGGAATACCATACCATCTATGTGTTGTTTTTTTGTTTGTCGCCCTACTGAGGACCAACCTATAGGTTGTTGATAAGTCAATATGCGAAGGGGTCATAGCAAAAACAAATTTTCTTGGCTTGTATGGTACAGTGTACGAATAATGGCGACACAAAGTGACCATAGCTTCCACATCTCGAGGAAAGTACTCATCACTTCCCCTTACGATGGACCCATTTGTGTGGTTCATTTGTGCTTAGCCTAATCCCCATAGTTCTTGAGTACAATGTTAATAAATCTATGGTTATTGAGGATTCATATATTTATGTATATATGTGATCCAACATGTGGAGGGAGATTTTTACCCATAATAAGATAGATTCCATATTGACACATGTTCTAACATGATGCAAGAGATACGATGCCACACCACACTGAGGTTCTAACACAATGTTGGTGATGATATTGTGTTGTTGATAGTAGTAAGTTGAGCTTGAGGACACAATGCCACACACATAGATACGTGAGAGCTCCTTATATATGTTGTATATTCCTACTCAGTACAAAGCGATATGTAGACACTTGCATACTTGTAGATGGCCACCCATGGTTGCTCAATTTTTCATGTGTCCATATGCATATGGGTGGGCCCTAGACATGTATACCTCTAGCTATGGCGATGACTTGTGTGTGCATTTTCCATGAGGTATCATTATGTGGGATGTGGCTTGTGCATTCTTTCTCTATGAGGTGCATTTCCATGCGACATACAACCATTGTGTGCCTTCTCTGCTTGGCGTATGGTTGTGTCATGTGATGACACAATGTGGCATGTTGTTGAGGATTACTCCACCATTCCATGTAGGGTAGTGTGCTCACTCTACACCATGTGATGGGTTGTTGCAATAGAAAGATGATTGTTCCCTCCTTCCTCCTAGGGTGGATAGTTTTAGTCACATAGAGATGTAATGTGCAATTTATGATGATTTCTTTTATCTTGCTTGTGTGGGCAGGCAAATTTTATTTAACTTCATTTGTGACAATTTAGCCACAGTTTGTGAATCTTTTACACATAATTTTTGTGCTTACAATATATTTAGAGTTGTAAATTCCATGAAATTTTCTTACTTTATTGTTGAAATTGATAATTTCTTTTCTTTTCTCTCTCATTTAAGAACTTTGGTGGATAAACTAGTTTATCTTTATTGTTTTTGAATGTTTGTTTGGTGTTGTAATGTGAATTCCTCTCCAGGGACGTATGAGGTGGACTTGGTGGAGAGTATATGAGGAAGCAAATGTAGGGAACCTTGAGGATGGGGGTATGTGAGGTTGTCATGTAGCTAGGATCCACAACACACCTATGTGTGGTGACTCTCTCTTTGAGGCTAACCACCTTACGCAAACAAGGGATAGGCATGGTGGTCTTGTATGGAGGGTATCACCCTATGTATGTGTGGCTTAACACCATTAAGCCACTAAGTGAGAGGCATTGATTATGCATTATGGACTTTAGATTCTAGATATTGGATGTACTTTATGACCGAGCATGGGGACTTGTCCGGCGAGACATACCCACTCATGTAACCTTGTAATATGAACTTTTTGGTGATGTGATTGAGTATGTGTGTGTTTATTGTTTGTGTAAAATTTATTATCTATTTATTAAATTGGTGTATATAAATGTTAGAAAGGTATTATCCTGCTTGAAAAGTGTAAATTTATTGTGTTTTTGCGCCTTATGAATTCCAATGTTGCTATGAAACTTTTGAAATTTGAAATTATATCAAGCAAGAATGTCTATTGAAGGTGATGATTATTTAAATGAAATTTAGTGAATTGGTGTGCTAGCTATGCCTGTATAGGTAAAGAATGATGTATTCTATTGCTTATTATGAGTAACATGGATTTTGAATGATCAAAGAATGGAAAATTCTTTTTTTTACTACCATATTGAAGTTGGAAGGTTAGGAAATAATAGAAAGTGAATAGATTTGGATGTTTATACTTGGTGGCTAACCAATTTATGAGTAATTTAGCTATGTTGTTCCATATAACCAAGAAAAGGACACATATTTGATGTTGATTAAAGAAGTTACAAGACTAATGTGTGTCATGTTTCCATCCTAGCTTTTGCGACTTCCAAGAATAAGTTTAGTCCAAGGGGGGAGGATTTAACACCTCTCCAACCCTAACATTGTAAAGAACGTATTTTGACACTGAACCTACATTTAGATGCAAATCAATTAAATATTGAAAAGCTAATCAATGTAGATAGAGATATTTGTTAGATCTAGTGGTCACTATGACGATAATGTTTCTATTAATATAGTTAATTTTTGAAAGTAGCATGGTTATTTTTCTATGGATATTAAAATTCCCTTCCAATAAATTTAATATTTTGGTTTCTTATATGTATATGAGGATGCTTAGGTATAATGTGAAAATATCTTGATTGTGCTTATTAGGAGGTGGCTATTTAATTATACTTTGTTAATGATGTAATGTGTAGTTGACAAGTGGGTTTTCTAACCATGTTTACTATAAGATATCTTTTGGGGGAATAAATTATGATCTAGGGTAACACCTTCTATGTTTATTTACTGATTATGTCTCTTTTGAACTTATGTTGAATTTAGTCACATGTTATTTGTTAAGAGTAGACATACTCAATTGAAGGTTGTTTATGCTTAATGACTCTACATTTCAAGACGTGATAATGCTATGATGATTTATATATAAGGACCTATTGGTCATATAAGGGTTTATTTATTTTGATTCTTAATGACTTTGATATGAGATGATGTATTATGATTATAAAGGATCGCGATGTACTAACATGTGTGTCAGGCAATCTTATTGGAGGATTGATTATGATTACCAATGCTATTGTATATCATGTTGTATATGTATATGTATATGTATATGTATATGTATATGTATATGTATATGTATATGTATATGTATATGTATGTCTGTATGTATGTATGTATGTATGTATGTATGTATATGTATATGTATATGTATATGCATATGGATATGTATATGTATATGTATATGTATATGTATATGTATATGTATATGTATATGTATATGTATATGTATGTATGTATGTATGTATGTATGTATCTATCTATCTATATATGTGTTAGTGTGTGTGTGTGTGTACAAGGCATCGACTCCACCTGGCTTCACAGGTTTGAGTGTGTCTAAACTATCCTCGATGGTGATATATGGAGATGGCATTAAGGCCCAAGTGACCTAACCCTAGTCATCATCTCGAATTAGGGCAATAATCTTGGTCTTCAGTCTATCTTCTCAAGTTGCCATGAAGGCAATGTTCATGTAGCCTATATCAATGATCTTTGGTTGTGTGGTTTTGATGGATATATCTCGGTGATGATTATTATTATATATGTCATTTTTTATTGAATATTTATGATTATTAATATTTTATTAATGGTATAAATATTTCTCATCCTTATTATTATTATTAGCACCTTTATGTGATATAATTGTTATAGTTGGTATTGTTATATTTACTCCCTTTGTATATTAACATGAGCACAATTATAGTGCAAGTGTTATTTATGTTGGTAGAGGTAAATGATATTAAATTAATAAAATATATTTTGGTGGGAGTTAGTTGTAATTTTGGGGATTTGATTAGTTAAGTCATTTAATAAATAATTTATGTTTGCAATGATTTTTTGGTTATTTTTGGTGGTTGGAATAGTTGCATTTTCATACAAGTTTGGAGAGGGAAATTTATTTTGTTTGGTTTTTTATTTTTGGAGAGTTTTTGCCTACAACATTTTGGAGGTTTTTGGAGTGGAAATTGGGTGAAATTCTTGCAATGTTGGCTTGGATTTTGTGGAATTTTGGATTGGTGATTGCTTGGCCTTTATTTAGGCTTGGATTTTGAGAAGATTTTTCCCTGGATTGGTTGAATTTGTTGTTGTTCGGAGAGGTTTTGGCTAGAACAAATTGGTGTGCAAGTTTCTCCATTTCCTTGATTTTTTTCAAGTTTTGAGGTAAGTTTCTTATTTATTCTTTGAATTTCTTATTTTGATATGAAAACTATGTTGGAAACCAATAACACTGAGAGGGGGGGGTGAATTAGTGCTATACCGGAATAAAATATTTTAGCCTTAGCAAAACATACATACACCAACCGGTATACCGATATAAACAGAATTGAAAGAAGTAATGCAACCAATAAGCTAAACACATAAATGAGAATCATAACACATAGATTGATATGTGGAAAACCTCAATGAGGAAAAACCACAATGGGATTTGTGACCCACAATATCAATTCACTGGCCATATGAAGAGATATTACAATATATGATGGGCATGCACCTACAGGAAGGCTTACAGCCTAGAGCACACTACTCATCACAAAAGGAGCCTCATTGACTACATAAAAATCCAGACAACAATCTGGAGAATAATGAACTGCTTAGTATAGCATCTCCTATTCCAGAATACAGTTCTGATTTAAGCTCTGTCTGATCCAGTTAAAACCCTAAACCTCAGTACCGGAATAACCCTTACAATACATTCCTCACATATATAGTCTCTCTGATATATTTTGCATTACATTACATCCATCCATTTTTTCATCCATATCAAAAGCGATCTAATCAATCTCCCCCATATACCCTATACAAATTTATGCCTTATGTCAGCTTAAAGGATATATACAATTATATATTACATGTCGACCTTATAACATAAATGAATAGACATTAAAACAAGTTACCGATGCCAGATCCAAGATGTGTCGGCCTCCAATACCGATATCCTTTACCATACCATGTCATCCTGCATTGTCGGTGATCAAAGAAATCTTCTATCCTGCCAGTGTAGAGTCTGTGAAGTGCCTGCCAGTACACCATATGAAGCCTGAGCCCAAAATCATGTTGCCATCAATGAAAACATAATAAAACCTAACCAGTAGAGTGTTAATTGCCAACAATCTCCCCCTTTGGAATAGATGGCAACACTCATGTGAAAAATGGTCATGGTTTCAACTATCGGTTTCATCTTGCCCTGCTCCCCCTGAGCTGAATATGTAAAATGCTCCAATACTCCAAAATTCCAAAAACTCTATAACTCCCCCTAATGTATGCAACCCTTTCAATCCTTTTTCACATGTATACTACTCCCCCTTTGACATGAATTCCCAAAACATTGTAAAAAGAATGTCAAAGAATGATAATTGTACACTGAATACCTCCAAAAATGTCTTACCGGAGCTTGACCAATTTCAATATTTTTGGGTAAGCTTTCTCTAATAACTCCACATAAGTATCCCAGTCGGTTTTGAATGTGCCAGAGATAGATACAAGTCCACTCAATGAATATGCAAGTGATTCTTTCTCATTAACCTCTACCGGTGTGGCCTTACCAAGCATATCCATGCATTCCCTCTTATGTACACCAAGTGAATCCAATCTTGGACTCAACAAACCTTTGAGACTTCTGGCTCTCTAAATGATATTATCTCTTTCTTTTTCAAGAGCATAAATTTGATTCTCCAAAGTCAAAATTTGTCCATCAATAGATGTTGTCAATGAAACTAGTCCATCAAAAGAGTTAGCAATACTAGCAATTTTGTCATGTACCTCCTTTATCTTTTCATCCACTTTTGTTGTAAGAATCTTTGTATTGCAACATACCCTGTATATATTAGTACCTTGTTTCAAAGAATTTTATATCAAAATTAACTTCTCCTCAATCTTTTTCTTCTCTCTGTCAATGACCTGATCAAAAGCGGCTCGCTTAGCTAAAGTGAATTTTTCAAGTGCTATTTGGTTAGAGATCTGTTGTAATGATTAAAAATATTTATAGATGTGTTTTGTTATTATTTTAAGCTTTCCGGAAGAGCTCACTTCATTCTCAATCTTACATTCCGGGACCAATCTGTGTAAAATAGTTATGGATTGATCTATACTCCCTTTGTCTATGGTTCCCTCCTTCATCAGTTTCTGAGCAGCCATCATCAGCAGTTCTGTACGACTCATCTCTGTGATGTTTTTCTTTTCCACTAGAGAAGTGTCAATTGTCAATAATTATGTGTCATCAACTGGTTCCCTACCGGATTCCCCTGTTATTTCTACTAATTTATCCTTTATTACCTCCTCACTTTCATCGGTGGCTTCGCCACTTGGTGCAGTTTGTGCAACTGTTGGTTCCTCCATAGGAACAACATCCTCAACCTGTACATTAGTATCTGGAGGACAAGTGTCCTCAATGTTAGTATCATGTACAATATTCTTATTATTAACTGGTGTCTTTGTATTTGTCTGTACATTTGTGTTAACTGGTGGCTCAACTTCCACTATTTTGATATTCTTTAAAATTGAGGGTGGAGTACCCATAATTCCTTTACCTTTCCCTTCAATCGGTGTATCTATAGTGTCTATTTTTGTCTCTAGTGAAGTGAATAATCCTCTATGCTCTCCCCATCCAATCCTTGTGTGTTTCCTTTACTACCTCGTTCATCCTTCCTAACATCAAGCTAGTTATTCTATGTTTACTATTAAAAACCTTCCTATCTACAGCCTCCATTGTCTTCTCCATCTCATCTGGAGTTATAGAAACACATATAGATATAAGTTCTTGCATTTTAATGTGTTTGTCTTCTAGCTTTGCAGATAACCTTCTAGCATCTAACATGTTGTATAGATTTATCGGTATTTGATTTTCTATTTCAATTAATGCTTTCTTATAGATATCTAAATATAGAAGAACTGCTTCCTCTATCCCTCTCTATTAATCTTCTTCAAATGTATCATAATAAGACTTGACATTATTCAACATCACATCCTTAGTTATTTCATCTACAATTTCAGCACAAGTCTTAGTCACATTACCAGTCTCTAGTGCCAAATCAATGTCACTCTTCTTCTTCCTTCTAGTAGTACCAGATGCAGCTGATGGTGTAGCCTTGGGTGCCTTCTTCTGTGTCGGTAATTTGATGGTAACCTTCCTAACCGGTTGTTTCTTTGGTTCCACTTTAGATTCTTCTGATTTCTTCCGCACAACCCTTTTGAAAGCTAATGGTGTCTCATCATCAGTCTCAAAATCTGAAGCCATAGGTTCAATGTGAACTACCGGATCCTTCCTCTTTCTCCCTTTCTTCGGGACAACATCAATGAGTTCCTTAATGTCCTTAAAAACCTTTTGTACAAACTTGCTTGCCTTACCTTCTTGTTTTTCCCTCTTCTTCCGATTGAACTCAGTTTCACCCTCAAAAGTCTTTTGTTATGTTGCTCCACAAGGTTTTTCTGTTTCATCTATCTCTGCATCAAGTAGAATTTTTGCATATGCATCCAACTCATATCCCATTTCCTCTATCCAAATATTTCTGGGGTTGACTGCCTCCATGAGAGTCACATCCTTCTTAACCATGAAACAAATGTCGATAGAGTATTTCTCTACTATTTACTCAGGTATCCTTATTCTAGACCTCATTTCTAAAAAGCCTTGAAGTAACCCCATGCCCTATCATCTCTAAGACTTCCCAATGGAGCAATTGATTGCTTAAGCTGTCTTCCTACCAGGATGTCAAAAGCCCATTGCTTTCTTCTAGAACTGGGGGTATCATTCAAAAAGTATAACATTAAGCATACTAACAGATTTCCATACCAGAAGGTGCCCTTCTTCTCACCTTTAATCTTTCCTAAATTGATCAATAACTCCTCAAGCATCCAGTCACAAAGATCTAACTTGATATTTTCTCTCATCATCCTATATGCGGCCAAAGTACATGAACTAGAAACTAAATTCAGTTGGTTAGACTGAGTTACCTTGTAGACTATGATCATGCTGCCAAATTTGATGTCGGTGTCGATGATAGTGCTCACCTTCATCGATCTCTTATTTGATGAAGCATCGGTGATCTTCCTTACAAAGTCATTTAATACTTTCTTATTTGGATGATGCCCTACTGATGGAAAACCAGTAATTGCTCAAATGGCTTCCTTAGTGATTTTGTAGGGTCGATCCAGCCATATGAATTCCCCATGTACTCTACTTAGTACATATCTGACAATATCATCCTTGAATTTCAGAATATCCAGAATATTAGTGATCCCTAGATCTTCGATGTGTTTATATGTCAGTTTTATTTTACCAGATTCTCCCATGAGTTCACCTAAGTCCTTTATATGATAATGAATATAGGCCCTAACATCTTCCACATATACCACTCCCACTGGGACGTGAGAAAACGCTCCAACCAAATCTTCCTTGGTAGCCACATGTGGATACCATTTGAAAATTGGCCTGGGGCGGTCCTTAATTTCTACTACAGTTGGATTTGAAATGAAAAATAGGAGCAGAAGATGATTCTGATTCCATGATTCAAGAAAAATACCTTTAGAACGCTGTCGGTGAAAACCTCTAACAAATCCTTCCAGATGTCAGTGTGATCATTCAAGATGAAATCTGATCACCTCTTAATAGCTTCTAATTGCACTAAGTCACTCTGAATCACTTTGAATGTTGGGTGAATAATAATGAAGTGTAATCGACCTTTTATCCATCGAGAAAACCCTAATTTTTTGTTGACATAAATGACTGTCGATGAATGATACTAGATCTCACTCTGAATATATCAATGTCGGATAATCCTTTCCACTATCTGGAACATCTTCCAGAATCTTCTCCAGGGGCATATGCATTATCTTTAATGAAATTTTCCTACCCCTAAGGGATTTGCTTTAGTTACCGAATGAGCTCACTGTCAGTGCAGGAGCAACCTCTTCTGTTGGATAGGTAAACGAGACATTCCCATCTAATGATTTCTCTTCAGTCTTTCTAACCCATCTCTGAGTATGATCTTGTCAGACTTCACTAACCTTCTCTTTGCTTTTATCATTTGATCCTCTATTGCCAACCGATGGATTTCTGCTTCTGCAGAACTTAGCAATGTGTCCAACTTTATTGCATGCATAACATGTAACATTGCTCTTTTGAATTGCCTTGCTAAAACGGGTAAAATTGCTTGACCTGCACTGATTAGCCATATGTCCAAATTTTCCACAAGCATAGCATTTTACATTCATTCTGCAATCTTCTATCTTATGGCCAATTTTATTGCATTTAGAACATTTACTGGGAGCAGAATTAGGGTTCTGATTTGCTCTGCTTCTACACTGCCTAGCCATGTGACCAAATTTATTACAAACAAAGAATCTACCATTGAATTTATAAGCATTGAATTTCCTTACCAGTGCCTTGTGGTTTTGATCTTCATTAGCATTACCAGAACTCTGTCCTTGCTCAAATCCAAGTCCACTGGAATCTCCAATCTACCTTTGTCTCTTCAGTAACTCATCAAGTTGTGCTGAGTTGATCTTGAATTTTTCTTTGTACTCACTTGTAGCAGTTAAATCATCTCTTAGTACTGTCATTTGTCTTTCAAGCTATTGCTCATTGATTCGAGATTGTACCAAATTAGAATAACTCATTTTCATGAGTCAACCTGCCACATTCTTCAAATTTGTTCTTCAGGGATACAACAAGATTTTCTTCCTTTTTCTTTTTGTCCTTAATATCCTTAGACAACCTCATAGTCATAGTTTGCATTTCATTCTTTATAACCATGTTCTCCTGACTCAATTTATGACATTGTTCCTTAAGTGCATCTTCATCATCCTAATTTTGAAAAGTTCCTTCCTCCTAGCTTGAATCGATGATAGTCTTTCTTATAGGACAAGAATAAATTCTTTAGCAGAATTCAACTCATCTTGTAACTTTAAGTTCTTCAATCTTTCAGCATCATAATCTTCAAGTGCCATCTCAAGTTGCTTCTCCAAAGCCATATTCAATGATTCTGGTTTTAGGATCTTCCTCAAGCTATTAAACTTCCTCTAAGGCACAAGGCTCTGATACCAATTGTTGGAAACTAATAACACTGAGAGGGGGGGGGTGAATCAGTGTTATATCAGAATAAAAGATTTTAGCCCTAGCAAAACATACATACACCGACCGGTATACTGCTATAAACAAAATTGAAAGAAGTAATGCAACCAATAAGCCAAACACATAAATGAGAATCATAACACATAGATTTATACGTGGAAAACCTCAATGAGGAAAAACCACGTTGGGATTTGTGACCCACAATATTAATTCACTAGACATATGAAGAGATATTACAATATATGATGGGCCTGCACTTGCAGGAAGGCTTATAGTGTAGAGCACACTACTCATCACAAAAGGAGCCTCATTGACTACATAAAAATCCAGACAACAATCCAGAGAATAGTGAACTACTTAGTATAGCATCTCCTATGCCAGAATACAGTTCCAATTTAAGCTATGACTATTTCGGTTAAAACCCTAAACCTCAGTACCAGAATAACCCTTACAATACATTCCTCACATATATAGTCTCTCTGATATATTTTGCATTACATTACATCCATCCTTTTTTTTCATCCATATCAAAAGCGATCTAATCAATCTCCCCTATATACCCTATACAAATTTATGCCTTATGTCGAATTACAAGGATATATACAATTACATATTACATGTCAGCCTTATAACATAAATGAATAGACATTAAAACAAGTTATCGATGCCGGATCCAAGATGTGTCGGCCTCCAATACTGATATTATTTACCATACCATGTCGGCCTGCATTGTCGATGATCAAAGAAATCTTCTATCCTTCTGGTGTCAGTGTCGGTGCCGGTGTAGAGTCTGTGAAGTGCCTGTCAGTACACCATATGAAGCCTAAACCCAAAATCATGTTGCTATCAATAACAAAATAATGAAACCTAACCAGTAGAGTATCGATTCCTAGCAAAATATAGTTTTTCTATGATCATTTTTATCAATTTGAAAATTTGTTTCCATTTTTTGTTTGAAATATTAAGTTTTCTTTTGAAATGCATTTGTTTTCATTGAGAAATCAGGGTTGTTTGTGGTTTTGTTGTCTTGTTTTCTACATCACAACCTTGGGATTGAATTGATTGGATTTTTTGAAGGTAATTAGGCACCCCTTCAAATGGTTATTTCCTTGATTTTTCTTCCAAAGTCATGTTATGTTGTCCAATTAGGCATCCCAAGCCACCCTTGTGCAACTACGCAACTACAGGCGCAACTCCATAGTTACAAGTTGCAATTGGATAGCCACAAGCCACAATTGCACATAAAGAGTCCAAAATTGTTTAGCATTACCCTACAAGTGTGCACATTTTTGTTAAATTGCACAAGTCTTCTATTTTTGCCTTGTTTGGTCCCTGGAGCATCCTAGAGGCTCAATTTGGTCTGGTACCCTCTCTATCATGTAGGTTTGCATCTAATTGATCTTATTTGGGTTTATTTGTGTTCATATGTCCATCTCTATTTTTGTTTGTGGAAGAATCTAATTAATTCTTCATTACTAGTGGTTTCATGGTTGAATCCTTGATGATTAAGGCTTAGAGAGGCCTATGTGTATGGTTGTGTTTCATTTCTCGATTATGGATCCATTATTGATATATATGAGATATCTATATCCTTGATGCTTTATGATTCCTTCATTGAACTCTAGGGTATGGGTATCTAGATGCACTAAGGGAGAGTGGCTCTCAATGGGGGTTGGGGCCCTAAAGAGGTTGCTTGCATAACTCATTAGAGAGTTTCTTAGTCAAGTGGTAACCTAATTAATCAACTAGGGTAAAACACATTAACAAGATAATATGGTGCCCCACCCATGACATTGAGTGCTTGTACAAGCTAAGGATGGGATTAGGAAGGCCTGGTCATCTAACAGGCATTGATATGGAATAATCAAACCTTCTTGTCTTCATAAAGGGATTGTTTGGTTCCGCATGAGCTGTCAAATGAGGGTTGGGGTCTAGAGAGCCTACCATGATAACCCATGTTGAGGCTATGTGATGACACTCTTTTCTTCTTGTACTCTAGTATCCTATCCTAGTTGGTTGTGAGTGCAAGCCTCTAGTGGATCCTTCTTCATGTTTGGGCTTTATACTTGTGTATACCTTTTATTCTGATTGATATTGGTGTTGTTCTTGGGAAGAGACCTTCTTGTTGGCTTGTGTGCTTGGGGCCTTGTGCCTATCTCCTGAGCATGGTGGGGTGAACCTGAGGGTTTCATATGGTCAGGTGGTTGTTGCCAACCTCCATTGGGGACTGGTGGCTTGCTCGTGTGCATTTGGAAAGATATTGTCTTCTTCATTCCAGTATCTATATCTTTCAGTTGCAAGTTATTCAGTAAATGTAAATGTAATATGATATGTATTATCGAGAAGCATTATAACTGTATTGTTATTGATTCTTGAACACTCCATAGGGAGGTTGATGTAATTTAGATTGATGTAGTTAAGATTGATATAATTATGTAATGATGGAATAGTTTTAGGTGGTTTGGTGTTGGTACTGACTACCAATATGTGATTGTATGTATCATCTTATTTTAAGTTGAAAGGTTATCATAGGAACATTGGTTTGTTGCTTAAAATGAACCTAAATGTAGATAATGATTGTTAATTAATTTATGTAATGTTATGGTAATCCCATTAATGATTTATGTATGCTAGTTGATGTTTAGGTTGTTTCATAGTAGCGACATTAGGGAGCCCATAGAGGAAATGGTTTAGAGATGTATGTTTATCTTTTGCTTGTGCATTGTGATGGTTATTTATATGATGTGTTAGATTATATCATGTATTATGTGTTTTAAAAAAAAATATTTCTATGTTATTTTGTATGATATTTGTTGGTTCCTTTGGTGTTCCTTAGTGGGGCATTATATATGGTATCAGAGTCCATGTTGCAAAGACTAGGATCTCTAGTTAATTTATTTCCCTTGGTCTTGTGTGGTGTGTTAGTGCTTCTTGTCTCTATTCTTGTTTTCTTGGATGCATGCTTGGGGAAAGGTCATGGTGACCCTGGATTTATCAATTGTGTTTTTTGGTGTATTCTCTTCTTGGATTATGGAATTTAATTGACATCATATGTATCTATCTCTTGCGTATTATTTATTTTGTTGAAATGATGAATTGTTTTCTTATGATTAATAAAATGAAGTGCTTTCTTACTAAGCAACATTTATGAATTATTTTTAGCATTAATCATGATGATTATAGGATGGATTTGATTTGGTATATATATTTCTTGATTGGTAGCTCTCTCACTCTCTCTATCTCCCTCTTCTCCCTATGTTGATATATGATTAATAAGGATGCTTCTTGGTGGTGTAGTTTGTATGAATTAGAATCTTTGAGTGCTTACTTATGAATATGATCTGGTGTGTATAAAAGAAATGTCTGATTTATACAAATCTTTGGTTGAGGACCTCAGTCCCTATTGCATTCATGACCCTTTATAATCAATTCAATTAGATGCGTGTCTTTTTGCATGGATAATATTATTAAATATCTTGAAAGATTGGATTAGTATATTATGTTATAGAATAAATGTTGAATATAGAGTAAGGATGATGCATTGCATGCTAAAAGTTGTCCATATGAAGTGGAAACCATCCTTTCATGTCCTTGTTTGATTTAATAAGATTAATGCATTTAGCTTTGTAACAGATCTACATCCTTTTGTGTTAGTCCCAACCGGTACTGAGAGGGGAGGGGTGAATTAGTACATTACCGGTTTTAGCTAATTCATACTTTTACTTTAAGTTTAAACTAATTAACCATTCACCAATGTAAACATTTACTGTAGAAGATTAAGCATACATGAAAAGATACACAAAGACACACAGATTTATCTCATGGAAACCTAATAGAAGGAAAACCACGGTGTGAGTAGGAACTCACAAAATTTGTACTCTTCTGGAGTACTCCTAGTTAAGAACCATCCTTGTTAGGATATTACAAAGACACTTTTTGGTGCCACCCGGTTAAGGGATTTTCAACAAGGTCATTTAGTGCCTTTACCCTGTTAAAGGTAGCCTGGTTAAAGGACTTAGCACATCAATAAATATGTTACCCAGTTAAGGGATTTTTACAATGGGACCTGTTAAAGTCCACCTAGTTAAGGGATTTATGTTGCAGTTGTTAGAAAGCAACAGATGGATGATCCACTAAAACTGCTACTCATTATCCTGGTCAGATCACACTAAAGTATCACTCTAGGTCTACATCGGTTGTTCTTGTTCTCCACAACTCTGCCTTCTACTAGTTTGTTGGTACTTGTATTCTACACTGCTAGTCCTTTGTCACCTGTGTCACTGTTCGGTGAAACCCCCACTCTACCGGTCCTTTGTCACTCGGCTCTGAAAACTCTAAAACTCCCACTATGTCCACTTTCACATTGACTTAATTCACCTTGACAAAAACCATCTCAAGAATGAGATATGTGTATTTATAGACTCTTTATTCTATTGCCAACTTTTCCCTCCAAAACATACCTTTCAAAATTTTGTTGCCAGGCCTTAAATTGTGCTTCTAAAATCATGCAGGAATCTTTGTCAATAGTCAAACATGTCGATAAGTTTGTCGGTTGACTGAGAGAAGACTCTTGATTTAGCTAGTTGTAACTGAATGTTACCAGTCTATCGGTTACCAACTCTTCCAGTGTACCGATCAAAACCTGTCTAGCCGATTTCCTCTTGTATACCAGTATGTTCTTTGCTTAGCCGGTGAACCTCTTATGTGTAGATCTACTCACCGCTACCCGATCTTCTTACTGTTTTCCGATCTACTTACTGCTTGTTGGTCTACTCACTATCGATGGAATGTGCTGATCTACTCACCACTTTCCGGTCTACTCACTAGTTGTCGGTATACTTACCATCGATGGACTGTAAAGACTAAGGAGATGATGTTGCCAACAATGACAACCATACCATTTACCGGTCATACAAAATAGTCAGAAGGCCAACATTTTGATGAAATATGAATGTGGTGTAGATCAATAAAATATGTTAAGCAATTATATTATTACCTTCTCGTAATTGGACCTTGCAAAGGTGTTCTTATTCAACGAATTCTAGTGAAGTGAATGATGGTATAACATGTTATTGAATGATAGTTTTCCTTATAAGTTGTTGAATTATGATGTTGTTGAATGTTAATATTATGTGTTGAAAAGAGATAAGATGTGAAATAAATATGTTATGAATTAGTGTGATACTACATGAAAATGAAAATAAAATTGTTAATAAGTATGGCTTGGTATTTAGCTTTAAATTATGTTAAGCAAAGTAAATTGTAAGTAATGTTATTTTGGGACGAAAAATTATCATGGGTGTCGAGAGTATCTGTATTTGAGAAAGTGATATTTATTTTATTTATTCATGTGAAAATTAATGAAGTACTCCATGTAAATGTGAATATCCAATACAAATTCTTTGCTGGGTATTGTGAATAACCAGTACTTGCTTTGTGTACCCATGGGATGGTGAAGTATGTAATCATCAATGGAGATTATGTTTTGTATATGAGTATGGGAAAACCATACCATCTATGTGTTGTTTCTTGTTTGTCACCCTACTAAGTGCCAACCTACGAGTCATGGATAAGTCAGTATGTGAAGGGGTTGTAGCAGCAACAAAGTTCCTTGGGTTGTATGGTATGACGTACGAATAATGATGGATCCATTTGTGTGGTTCATATGTGCTTAGCCTAATCCCCATAGTTCTTGAGTATAGTGTAAGCAGATCTATGATTCTTGAGGATTCATGTATTTATGTATATATGTGATCCCACATGTGGAGGGGGATTTTTACCCATGTTGAGATAGATTCCATATTGGTACATATTCTTAGATGATGTGAGAGAGATGATGCCACACCACACTAATGTTTTGACATATTATTGGTGATGATGTCATGTTCTTGATGGTAGTGAGTCGAGCTCAAGGACATGATGTCACGTACATAGATATGTGAGGATGCCTTATATATGTTGTGTATTCTTACTCGATGCAGAGTGATATGGAGACGTTTGCATACTTGTAGTATAGCACCCATGGTTGCTCAATTGTTCATACATCAATAGGCATATGGGTGGGCCCTATCCATGTATACCTCTGGCTACAATGATGACCGGTCTATTTAACTTTGTTTCTAACAGTTTAACCATAGTTTGTGAGTCTTTTGCACGTAGTTTTCGTGCTTACATTTGATTTAGTGTTGTAAATTCTATGGAATTTTCTTACTTTATTGTTGAAATTCTCTCATTTATGAACTTTGGTGGCTAAACTAGTTTATTTTTATTATTTTTGAACATTGGTATGGTGTTGTAACATGAATTCCTCTCCAAGGATGTATGAGGCACACTTGGTGAAGTGTATACAAGGAAGCACATGTGGGGAACCTTGAGGATGGGGGTATGTGAGGCCATTATGTAGCTAGGATCCACTACCCACCTATGTGTGGTGACTATCTCTTCGAGGCTAACCATCTTCCACAAACAAGGGATAGCCATTGCGGTCTTGTATGGAGGGTCTCACCTAATGTGTGTGTGGCCTAATACCATCAAGCCACAGAGTGATATGTATGGATTATGGATTATGGATTATGGATTATGGATATTGGATGTACCTTGTGATTGAGCATGGGGACTTGTCTAGTGAGACATGCCCACTCATGTAGCCTCGTGATGTCGATGAGTATGTGTGTATTTATTATTTGTGTAAAATGCTTATCTATTCATTTTATTTCTATATATAGATGTTAGAAAGGTACTATCCTACTTCAAAAGTGTAAATTTATTATGTTTTTGTGCCTTATGGATGCCAATATTGTTATGAAAATTCTAAAATTTGAAATTATATCATGCAAGAATGTGTATTGAAGGTGATGGTATATTGAATGAAATTGAGTGAATTGGTGTGCTTGCTATACTTGTATTGGTGAAGAATGATGTATCTTGTTGCTTATTATGAGGAACATATGGATTTTTAATGATTAAAGACTAGAAAATTCTTGTTTTAACTATCATATTTGAAGCTGAAAGTTTAAGAAATAATAGAAAATGTAGTTTCCCTCCTCAGTTTATCTTTTGATCTATGCATTGATAACACTTATTTAGACATATTGATGATACTTTGATGATTTCTTATGAGTCTATTCATATTGTATATGCTATTTTATGATGTTTTAGATTATGTTCGTAACTCTATGTACATTGCAGATACTCATTATGATGTTAGGCATTATTGGATAATATAATACTCTGATGACTTATGTGGATATATGTTATTTTGATGGTTTATATGGATGATGGTACTATCATTATTGATCATGTGATTTAATGAGTATAAGTGTTGATGGATCTTATATGTGTTCATATGCTTGATGGATTTTACATGCCTTACTATATTGATGAGTTATACTAACCATGTACTTGATGGCATTTTTTATGTACTAACCATATTTAATGATTATCTATGATGAGTTGATCTTATGGTGTGTTTGATTGTTGTATGACTATCTTCAGGATAGAGATGATGTCACATCACTCATTGCGAGCATGATGTATTGGAGTTGACACAAGTTCCCCTCACATACTCTAGGTCTAAGTCGTTCACTGTGATTCGTCAACGTCTTGGCATAGTCGCCATGTTAGTTAGTAAGCTTGGTTTCTTCTGTGTTGTGAGTATGTTAGTATTGGTTGGTTTATTCTATTGTGTGAGATGATGTGTTTATTAATGCTGAGACTAATTATTTGATTATCAATGCAAGATTAATAGTTAATAATGTTTATTTTAATTATTTTGATCAATAGTGATTCGATTATTTGATTATTTAATGTTTAATTTAATTTATCGGATTATTGGCCTTTTGGGTATTTAATTACTTGATACTTAATGTTTATTTATTTTAATGATGATTTAATATTTATTTAATATTTATTGTTTAGATTATGTTATGGTTTTATATTTATTTGATATTTGTGATTATTGGTATTTATTTATTTATTTATTTATTTAATCGTCCATGGTTTAATATTTATTTGGTATTTAATATTTATCTGGTTCTTTAATTCATTTATGAGCCTTTGGTTTATTTAATTTAATTCCCCCATTTGATTTATTTAATTGTGGCTCATGTTTTATTTAATAGTTTGGTTTTCATTTCCTAAGTGGAGTGTATGAATACATTAAATTATAATAATAATAAAACATTCCCACTTTGTTGGATAAATATATTTTATATTTACTATACCTACCCTTTACTCTCATTGGCTAAATTCAAAATGGGAGAATAAATTATAATATATGGTGGGTTGGTAAAATATATTCCAAAATGGAATATTTTGATTCGCTGAGATTGAGGCTAGGGTTTTGATTATTGTTTCTTGTTTATTTTCATTCTCATGATGTTTTTTGGGTTGGCTATTCTCTGAAAAAATTTCCTGCAAGCATTTTTCCTTTGGCTTTGGATTTACACTTGGATTTTGGTTGGAGCTTGGTTGAATTTTGGCTTGTCTTTGTGGGGAGCTCTTATTCAACTACATTCCATCACTTCTGGTTGTAGGTTGGAGCTTTGAGCCTTTGTATTATTTTTATTTTAATGGCTTTCCTGTATGCTTCGTGTCTACACATTATTTTCAGGAGATGGGTTGAACATAATATTTATTCAATGGTTTTAATATAGTTTTGGAAATAAATATTTGGGGAGAAACTTTATATTATATGAGTTTTATATAGTCCGTTGGAAAATATATTTTGGCTTCCTGTACATGCCATCTCACGACTCTGTGAAATTTTTGTGTGAATCTCTGGTTGTTGAGCCATTTGATTATTTGGGAGTGTGAATAGTTTTTCCTTTGCGAGTCTTTTAGTTATTTTTCTTCCATAAGTTTTTTGATTTTTTCCGTCTAATTTATGCATTTGTGTTGTTTTAACAAAAGCGCTAACCTATTGAAAAAAAATGCTAACCTATTGAACAAAAGCGCTAACCTATTGAACAAAAGCGCTAACCTGTTGAACAAACAAAAGTGCTAACCTACTGAACAAAAGAGCTAACCTGTTGAACAAAAGCGCTAACCTGTTGGGTAAATGAGCGAACTTGTCTGATTTATGTGTTTTTCATAATTTTGCTTATTTTTAATAATTTTCCGATTGATTTTTTGTACCAAAGGCTTTATTGAGGTTTGTTGATATTTTCCAGATTTGGCTTTGATCAGTTTTGATGTATTTTGATGGTTTTACGTATATTTACCTATCCATGTCATTGTAGATGTTTTTGACTCTCTGCATGTTGATAAGCCATGGTTGATGAGTAAGTTATATTGTTGTTTTGGACTAGCAAGTGGATTGGCCTTGCTATGATGTTATCTTCTTATTTGATGGAAAATTTAATGGCTTTGTTATGCCTTATATTTATTGGCCAAGAGACTCATTTTGTTATATTTGAGGTTGTTGTATCCTTGCATATGTTGTGAGAGTATGTGTGGAAGTTCTTGGTTGCATATGAGTGTTATTTTCATGTTTTATTATGGTTTAGAGCCTCTTGTGATTTATTGTTGGTCCATGTTAGGGGGAGTGGGCTTCCATGTGATGATCGAGATCATGAGAGATAGGCGAAGAGTTGATAAGCCTCATGTCTAGATCGTTATGGCACATTGGAAGTTTTCCTATTGTTAAACAAGTGATAACTTTAATAATAAATTAGATGGGTTGGGTAACTAGGACTCACCTAACAAGATAATAGATTAATTTGTGCCTCATGACTTGATCCTAGGGAGGATGTTTTAGGATAATAATGAGAAGGTCATGAAGATGGTAAGTCAAAACTCCCTTGATTCTCTCATGGGTAGAAATGGCTCTACATGTCTATCGGGGTTATGTTATGCCTTGAAGAGTTGTGTTGTCCTTTCTTGAGATGTATTGATGCCTTGTTGATTTGTGTGCCTCTAGGAGTTTCTATTTATGATTTATTTTGATTGGTTCTTGCTTGAGTGTCCTTGTATTGTTTAGTCTCTTTGGTTTTAGGTGTCAGCCTAGATGTACAGTGTGTGTTGGGACCTAGTGTCATCTCCTAGCACGGGGGTTGGTTCCTTTGGTTCCACATGTTTGGGTGGTTGGTGCTTTTTAATCATTGAGATATTCCTATCTTTGGGTTCTTCTTGCATGGATGAGGATGCTTCTTCAGATAGTCCATGGATAATTAATGCAATAAGAATGTAAATGATGATGTGATATATGTAATGAAATTATCATGTAAAGGTTGTAAAATAAATCATGAGAAATGAGAAATGATTATGTTGTTGTAGTTATATTGATATCCTGGGTTATAGTATATGATTGTAAGGATGGATAGGTTGAGTTGTATTGAAACATATTTATATATTAAATGAAATGGATGCATGAGATGTGAAAAAGTATTATGGTTTGGAAAAAAATGATGCAGCTTGTATTCATGATGAGCCATGTAAAAAGGAAAATTGTGCAAATATTATGATAATGGTAATAGCTTAGGAATGATGTCTTTAACTAATGTTTTAAGTAGGAGAAATGCTATGCCTTGGTAGGATGTATAAGTATGAGTAATGATAGAAGATATCTTAGGACATGTTCATGATTGTGAATGAAATATTTGGATTTATTGTATCATGCCTCAAAGCTTGTGATCTAATGGTAGGATTGAAATCTTGTAATGCTTGGGTTGTAATTGAATATTTTTTATGAAAATATTGTATGGATGTTCTTAATGAAAGAATTACTAATATTATTAATGGAAATTACTAGTAAGTGTATGGGTAGACGGTAATATGAGTGCTTGTCTATCAAAGGATTGGATTGTATTATATGTTATGGATTAAGATTATAACTCCAATTGGTGGATGCTATTACTTGTTATGGATTTAGGATATTGTATCTTAAGTGGTGTTGAGTTGAATTCATGAAGTTACTAGATTTGTAATAAGATGTTATTGGAATGGAATAAATTAGGTTGTTGGTTAATTGATATAGCGTAAGAGATTTTATGAGTATTAAATGAGCCATGGACTAAATGTTTAGGAAGACTTTGTGATTGTTGCATTATGTACTTTAGGAATCATTATTAAGAGATGGACATGCTAGGTGCATAGAATCATAAATAGTTATGTGAAAGTTAATTGTAAATGGAAATTATGTTAATGCAATGTAAGGGTTAATCTTGGTATGTGAATGATGATCATAATAGTCGAAGGTTGGTTAAGGGTAATAGGAACATTTGGATTTGGTGTATAAAATGAACCTAAGGAAAAAGGGGAAATAGCTATGCATTGAGAAATAGAATCTCATATTAAATGAATGGTTAAGTAGGTTGCATATCATGAGTGTTAGGTATTTCTATGTTGCACCTATGCTTGAATAATGATTAAGATTATTAGGTATTGATCTGGAAGAAAGTAAATGTTTATTTCTTATGTAGGAAGAATAAGTAATGGCGTTGAGATACCCTAGGGAGTTAGTTGAAATGATTTATTATATTTCACTTGCATAGTCGTTTAATATTTAAGTGAATTATTCTATGTTCGTATCTTTTAAATGTTTATGTGTTCTCACTGCATTGCTTAAGTGATGTTATGTGTGGTATTGATATATAAAAACAAATAAAATTAGTATGCAGTTAGCTATATTTCTCTAGGGTATTTTGGTAGGCATTACAGAAAATAAATGGATTTGGATGTTTCTACTTGTTGGCTAACCACTTTTAGGATGTGTATGTTGTTCCATATACCCAAGAAAAGGATGCATATTTGATGTTGATTAAAGAAGTTGCGGGACTAATGTGTGACATGTTTTCCTTGATTTTGTGAATTCCATGAGTAAGTCGAGTCACGTGTTATTTGTTAAGAGTAGACATACTCAATTGAAGGTTCTTTATGCTTAATGACTCTATGTTTTAGGACATGATAATGTTATGACGGTTTATTAATAAGGACATATTGGTGATATTAGTGTTTACTACTTTTGATATATATATATATATATATATATATATGTATGTATATGTATGTATATATATATATATGTATGTATATACATATACATATACATATATGTATGTATATACATATACATACATATGTACATATACATATGTATGTATATGTATATACATACATATATGTATATGTATATGTATATACATACATATATGTATATGCATATGTATATATATATATACATATACATATACATATATGTATACATATATATATAGATATACATATACATATATATGTATATACATATATATGTATATGTATATGTATATGTATATACATATATATGTATATGTATATGTATATGTATGTATATATGTATATGTATATGTATGTATATATTCATGTATGTATGTATGTTTATATATATATGTATATATTCATGTATGTATGTATGTATATGTATTCATGTATGTATGTATGTATATGTATTCATGTATGTATGTATGTATATATACACAAACACACACATATATATACACATACACATACACATACACATACACATACACATACACATACAAATACACACATACATACATACATATACATATACATATATGTGTGTGTGTATGTATGTATGTATGTATATAAATATGTATATGTATATATTTATGTATACATGTATGTATACATATATATATACATATATATATATGTATATATATATATATATATATATATGTATATATGTATACATATGTATATATACATATATATATGTATACATATGTATATATACATATGTATATGTATATATATGTATACATATGTATATATACATATGTATACATATATATATGTATACATATGTATATATACATATGTATACATATATATATGTATACATATGTATATATGTATATATATGTATATATATGTATACATATATGTATATGTGTGTGTGTGTATATATATGTATGTATGTATGTGTGTGTATATGTGTATATGTATGTATGTATGCATGTGTGTTTATATGTGTATATGTATGTATATATGTGTGTGTATGCATGCATGTATGTACATATGTACATATATATGTATATATATATAGATATATACATATTGTACATATGTACATATATACATATGTGTGCATATGTAAAATATGTACACACACACACACACACATATACATATATACATATATACATACATATACATATATATATACATACATTTATATATATATACATATACATATATGTATATATATATATGTATATGTATGTATGTATATATATATATATATGTATATGTATGTATGTATATGTATGTATGTATGTATATATGTATGTACATACATATATAAATACATACATACATATACATACATACATACATACATATATATGTGTGTGTGTGTGTGTATGTATGTATGTACATACACATAAATACACACACACACATATATATACATATATACATACATATACATATATATACATACATTTATATATATACATATACATATATGTATATATATGTATATGTGTATATATATATGTATATGTGTATATATATATGTATATGTGTGTGTATATACGTATATGTACATATATACATTTATATATACATGCATGCATCCATACATACGTACATACATACTGTAAAGCAGAAAATCGCGATCGAACCCTAGTTGTTCTCCCCTCTTCCAACTCCGAGGAGAGAGAAGGGAGGTTTGCTAGGATTCGATGGTTTTCACTTAGGGGAGAGACTTTACATTCAAAAGAGGGGTTGAAACTCATAAGATCCAATCCCACACAATGTAAGGTTGGATGCTAAATGAATTTCAAGGGTTAGGAAAGCAAGGCTACCCTCTTTTGTAAAGAATGTTGTTAAGGAAATTAAGCTAAGCATGCATAGAAAGTCATAAAGATTCACTTCTAAACTGAGTTCGGGTTATAGGATGAAGCTGCGGACCTGGAATTAGCAGTAAAATGTCGATACGGCACTGTCCTGCAAATTTGAGCAAAAGTTGTCGGGACGATGGCGCCCAGCGCCACGGTCCTCCGAAAAATCCGCGAAACGAAGGGGGATCTGTTCGTCTCTGCACAAGGATTCCAGATCTTCAATTTCAGCCGCGTACCTGCAACCTACACACAGAAAAGCGAAGACAATTGGGGGGTTAGGGATTAGGGGTTTGCCTTTAGGTCAAACCCCGGTTTTGGAATTAACCAAGAAATGAGCAAGAGCTGTAAATGTAAATGACTGTAAAACAAGTACTAATACCTTGTTCTAAGGATGTTTGTATCCTTATGTGCGAAGGTTTAGATGTTGTATGTTGTATGTTGTAGCATGTAGTATGTGATCTCCTCTTCAATGGTTGAATCCTTGACTTGAATGCAACACTTAGCCTTGAATGGAGACTTGAAATGATCAATTGCTTGAAAGAATGCTTGAATGCTTGAATGCTTGAGTATAATTTCCACGCTTTGTACACATATCCTCCTCATCTATCCATCATCTATCCCAAATGAGAGAGAAAAATGTAGTTTATATACTTGTCATTTAGGGCTGATAGACTGATTTTCCCGACCTTAGGCCGACCAGGGAAAGTTAATTTCCAAATTGCAAACAAAAAGACCCGAGCCCCTTAGGAGACCGGGCCCAAAATAGGACCCAGGGACCAGGGCGCTGGGTGCCATGGTCCTGGGGACCAGGGCGCTGGGTGCTCTGGTCCCACCTCCCGGGACAGCAGGGTGCAAGGAGGTTCAGGCCAGGGTACTTGAAAAATGCAGTTTTCAGTGTCGCGAGCAAGTTTTGGGGTCTCCATTCAGGTTGCGTGTTGCGTCGCCATCATGAAGACCGAAATGCAGTCGAAATTGCAAGTGTCACAATTTTAGGATGCTACACATACATACATACATACATACATATGTACATACATACATATATACATACACATACATACATATACATATACATATATACATACATATATACATACACACACACACACATACATACATACATACATACATAAATAGATACATACATATGTATGTATGTATGTATGTATACACACACACACACACATATATATATATACACATGTGTGTGTGTGTGTGTTATCTTAATTTTTTAAATTTTCAATAAGTGACAACCCCTACAATTTTTTTCTTAAAATTTGTAGTTTTTGTCTCTAAGGTGCGTTTTACGATGTTCAAAACTTGTATTTGTTTGTGTCTAATTGCTAGAACATGATTTTGTCATCATTGGCTAAGTCTTGGTTGATTTTCATTGCCTTTTTCCTTTGTATTTGTGCAATTTTGAGTTTTGAGGTGATCATTGCGAGTAATGGGATTTTTTGAAATTCATTAAAAGTAAATCCATTTTACATGGTCGGGTCTCTAAGACTTGAATACAATTTAATCCATTTTTTTAAAGTTTTTAAGTCATACATATTTGTAATCAAGTATTAGAGACCCAACTACAAGTTGGTTCATTTTTTTGCTTTTTTATTTTTGCCTTACTTGTTATCAAGGTTTTGGGGCCCGATTACAACTGTGTCTTCCAAAGGCAAAGTAAGGTGTTTATGCACTTGCGTCGAGCTTCCTAAAACTTGATTCATCTCTTCTTACTTCTTCTTTATACCGTGATAAGAAGGGATTTCCTTTTGTTTTCATTACTGATTCAATGATTTCATTGTAGAAGGAGTGTCTTTCTTTCAACATCATCTATATGAGTCTTTCAGTAGATTGTCATTGCTTAATTTTTCTCTTAGAGATCGTGTTTGGGAGTTGAGCGATTTTCTTCTTTCTAGGTATGTGCTTTCTGAATTTTTGTTTTCTTTTCTTGATCATCTTTACCCAATTTGAATGTGCCTTAGTGCTTTTTGTTGCCTCTGCATGTTTTTTATTGCTTTGTGCAATGGGGTTTTTACTTTCTGACCATGCATTTTCCCCTTCCTCTTGTCATCCTCTAGTTTCATTTGTATTTGAGATATTTGTTGTTCCATTGTAAGCACTCTTTTCCTATCATCTTTGCATTCCATTATGTGTTTACCTGCAAGTGGGGGTCTAGCACCCAATTGCAAGCTCATCTCTACCATACATTTGCTTTTCCCTATACATTTAACTTGCAATCAGGTCTTGAAGACTCGATTATAAGTTTGTGTATTCCTTCTTGTCCTATGCACTTGCAATCAAGGATATTAGTGGTAGAAATTGATTATGCTTAAATAAATTTTCATCTACTCCTACTTGCAATCAGGTCTTCAAGACCCAATTGCAATCTTCCATCTTTATTCAAATCACACTTGCACTTGCAATCGAGTCTTGGAGACCCGATTGCAAGCTTATACTTATTGTGCAAGCTCTTTTAATTGCATTCGAGTTTCCAAGACCTGATTGCAAGTGGAATTTTTAACAGTTTTCCCAACTTTTTCTTTTCCATTTGCATATTCCAAGCATGTTGCACTTGTGTTCCACCTCTTGAGACCCAAAATTATACCCTCATCATTATCAAATATCCTATGATGATGTCTTAACTCTTTGGAGTTTTTATTGCAGCATTATAGATTCTTGTTCAATGACAGAAGAGTCGACATCTCCTTCCAAAAAGAAGATGCAGTATAAATACGATAAGTACCAAAGTGAGATTTCTCCTTCTCAGGTGAGCTCTCCTATTGATGAAATTAAAGACACAGAGATTGGGCATGTTGATATGTCCAAGTTCCTAGAGAGAGAAAAAGGGTCACCAAGTCATAGCATGTAGTTGCTCTTGATTAACGATATTCAGTTGGTTTCCACTTTCTTAGTGGTTGCCTTGGAACCAAAATTTGTTCTTGTTTGTGCTGCTCATTTTGACAAGGGATCTAGAATGATCAAGGATGATGATGGCAATGTCATTACCAAATTAGATGCAAAAACTATTGATAAAATCTTCAAGGTTCTTGTTTCCCTAGCATATGCAAGCATTCCCTTTAAAGGTGCTCTTGATCACTACAACCAGAAAAGATCAGATTGCATAAGGCACATAATTCTAAATGGCTTAAAACTCCCAATACTTGTTTCTCTAGATAGCCCACATTGTATCATTCTAATTTCATTAAAGAAATTGGTGACATGATCACACTTTTGATTAGGATACTAGGGTTGAAACAATTTAATGTATTTGAGATCTGGATGTACAAATACATTATGGTCAAGAGTAAATCTTAGTCTCATATATTTTGGGGTGAAGTGTTTAGTGGCAACCTATGTGAACAACTCTCTCAAGTTCCAACCACTATCACTTTCTACATGAATTTTTACCTAGTGTGCATAATAACATCACTAAGACAACTTCCACATCTTTCTACCAAAGGTGACAGGTTGCTAATATTAGTGTGGAAATATTATGATTAAATCACCTTGAGACCTAGCAAGATTCACAACAGGGGAGATGTCTTCTTCATTCATTTCATGTGTTTGTTTGATAAGACACTTAAGAACAAGAGAGTGTCTGACGCAGACTTGAAGAAGGTGAATGAGTATGGATGCTTGTTCCTTCAGTTCCCAACTTTCACTTATATGAGAGTTGGATATTTTGAAGGTCACCCATGTATGCTTCCAAGATACCCTACTAACAGGATCATCTAGATGGAGTTGGCTAGACAACTGATGATAGTTCATGTATTCTAGTTAGCTCAACATAAGTTAGGAATTAACATATCCTCACATAATCCATTGTAGATTGACCAATATTATTTGACAAATTTAGCATGAGCCAAGGTAATGGAAATATAACTTCAATAAATCAAGTTGAAGAAGTTCAAGGCGAGAAAATATTTTGCCTATCAAGGGATGAAAGATAAAATCAAGAGAGCCTTCACTCATGTTCATTGCCTTGAGGATATCTGGGTTGATCTTCATTCAGAGGAAGATATCAGGAAGGTGAACTACAATAGGCTTACCTTGGAGAAAATTGTGGATCTGGATCTAACCAAGATTCCAAAAGGCATGGTAGATGATGGGAAAACTCTTGATCTAGAGTATATAGAATAGAGGGTTGTTGAGGCCCCTCTTCCATCTATCTCATGGTGGCAGAAGGAATGTACCTCAATCTTTGATAGATTTAAGCCCATTCTTGCCAACACCAAGACTTGGCTGAAAAAAAATAATGTTAAAACAATAAAGATTTAGGCTGGGGCAGAAGACAATTCAACATGACTAGTTGGGTGTAAGTATGAGGTGAGGGTCAAATCCAAATAGGGTACTTCTTCCTCTGGTACTAGAATCAAGATAAGAGTTAGTAGGGCTTTGGTTATTCCTCCAGAAGAAGTGTCGTTGACAGGAAAATAAAAGCCTCAAGTGCAAATTCACATTATTGACCCTGAGAATGAACCACATGAGGATAATGCTCCAGAATCTCCTACCACTTTGAAATATAATTATCCTCACATTTTCATTCCCCAATTGTCTTTGGATTCCCCTATGTCTCCAATAGATATAGATGTGGATTCTTTTTCTATGACTCACATTGATCTTGTTGCGCCAAGTGCATCTACTTGTAGCACTGTGACATCATCAACAATAGATATATCTGCAAATGTTCCACATGACAACTTGGAGAATTTTTTTGATGCAAATCCTTCATATACCATTCTATCTAGCATGTAACTTCCTAAGATTGATACCTTTTCCATAAGATTTGATAAGTTCATGACTAAAACTAGCCATTATTTGCCCTCTGAGAAAATGATTGTCACTGTCCAGACCGAGGCTTCATCTAGAATGACAATTGTGGTATAGGCAGAGCCTATTTCTAGACAAACTCTAGTTGTTGTTGTTACATATAAAAGCTCATTATATTTACCCCCATGCTTGAGTTCAATCACTCCAAAGAGGAAGAAGTGGGAAATTTCTCTCGATGTGTTTGACTTTCAATAGCTTACAAAATCGAAACCCAAAACTTCCAAGAAATCCAAAATAGTGTTGTGAGTGGTTGTAGACAGTAATAAGATGAAGTATGCAAAGGTAGAAGAACCTCTTGTTGGTAAGCCACAAGGAGAAATAGAGCTCTTTGATTACAGGTTCACAAGGGTGGAACTAGGAAAACAAACACATGTCGGAATGATGCATGATGCTTAGGACTCAGTAGCTTCATTGGTTCAAATTTATGACGAGCTTCTAGCAAAGAAAGATAAGCTCAAGGAGGAAAATACACAACTCATCTTAGTGGTCCAAAAGATCACTAATTCTTTAGAAAATGTTCCTCCCTTGACTTCCTCTACTTTTGAAGAGTCCATCAAACAAGTTAAAAAAGATGCTCAAAAGCCCAAAGCTATTGATTCTTGGGTAGATCAAATGACAGATCAGAGTGCTCAAGGGGTGAAGAAAGCCTTACTAGTGCTGGGAAATGAAGTGCAACAAAGATAAAACTGAACTAGACTTTAGAATCTTTTAAGCAAAGTTTGTAATCTATAGAAAGAGATTTGAAAATTTGGCATGAAATGGATCAAGTCAAGTTGGAAATCCTGTGCAACCATACTGTGATACCAAATAGAGAAAATTATATTGAGTTTGAAGATCTTATGATTAATAGGTCATTAGTTGTCAAGGACTTGACTAAAGATATTGAAGCTTTTCTTGAAATGAATGTTGAAGTGGAGCAGGATATTATCTCCAATTTTAAGAAAATGTCTTGCAAGATGGTAAGTTAAGATGAAGAGTTTTTTCTTGAGAATTTGATACTTTCTGAGTTGGTTTCAAAGCTTCATGAAGAGCTTAAATTTGAGCAATTTAGAGTCACTTTAATCAATAGATTTGTGAATTGCCAAGTTTTCCTCGACAAGATGCAAACTGTTCTTGAGGTACATAGACTAGTGACAGTGAGATATTTTGATATCATCATCAAAACTGTTGTTGTTGTAAGGAATATTTTTGGCAACAACAATGAGGGAAAAATGAGAGGGGTGGTGAATCAGTTTTCACTGGATCTACAAACTTAATCACAAAAATAGATCTGATAAAGTGCAACAATAACAAAGATAAGCAAATAGATACCACAAAACACAAAACCAAGATTTTGACGTGGAAAACCCGATTAAGGGAAAAACCATGGTGGTAACCTACCCACAATAAGATGATACTCTGTAGTAGTATGTGAAAATATTACAATGGGGAATGTACATGCATTCAGGCACACTGCCTAGAGCTCACTGCTCAAAAGATAATGACCCAGAAGGCTACAACCCTCAGAGAAGTCTCGCTGACTTACAACAAGATTCAGACTACAATCTAGAAGGAACGAACTACAATAATAGCATCTCCTAATGCCTGATGATAGTTTCGATCAAGCACAATTGTCTACTCTGCAATACTAATATCTACTCAATCATAATTTTGAAGGATGAATCACTTGTTCTCATATACACCACTCTATAATAATGCAGACACAACCACGGTACCTAAATTGCATGAATATATCACCTATTTATACAATTCATCAACCTTGATAACAAGGTCCGCTAAACCCTCAACTCACAATTACAAAATTATATCACACGATACAAAGATCAACAACCAGATAAATATAATGATTTACCTTACATAACATGGACCTAAATCAAATCTCCAAACATGCAACACCACCGGAAATCACATCAAGATCAACCACAACACGCTACACCACCAGGAAAACAACATAGCACGAAGAACATCACCAATTCAACAAAATCACCAAGAACTCGTACAATGATCAATATGGATCATCAAAACAAATAGGACACAATTAGGAAACATGAGAAAGCACATTTAGAATCATCAGAAATAGATGCACCAACACCACTTATCAACTCTTCATCGATCAACATTTAAAACAAGAACACTCAAACAATAGCAGTTGTCATGAAGAAAGATAACTTGCGGAGCACCAAATCATGAACCATCTGAAATGAAGATACACAAGACCATCCCAAACAATATCTCAAAGACTTAGCTCAAGATCTGATCACACTGGAATATGCTGGAGGAAATACTGAACTCTACAAAGCATGAATTAGAAAAACAAACTGCAAAACTAGATCATCTGATATGATCAATTAAGCTTTGTGGATCACCAAAACCAATACAAAAGAATATAGTGATACTATAGATACTCCATGCACCAAACCATGGTCCCAATGAACCAATCTACAATCACCAAAGTGGGAATATGTTGACATCAATGACAACAACATATCCTAGCAGAAAAAATATCCAATAATCTCCCCCTTTGGCATTGATGGCAACATATGAATGTGAAAAACAATCAATGCAAAGAAAGAAATTAACTCCAACAAACTCCCCTAAGATCAAGCAGATAAAATAGTTTTTCACATGCTTCTATCCCCTTTTGAAAGCAATGCCAAAGATCTCAAAATAGAAGACCAAAGTCTCCCTCATAGATAAGAAAATCACGATTCTCTCCCCCTTAAACACTTAACCAGACTATTCCACCAAAGGAGCAACACCAACTCATCAATCTAGATAAAGAGATAAGACTATGAAGTCCACCGGATTGATGCAACTCAATGCATTTAGTTCTCATCAGGAGGGGTGGATACCCCTAACTTGTCTCTCAAATAGACAAATGTATCTATAGGCAAAGGCTTAGTGAAAATATCAGCAATTTGTTCCTTTGTAGATACAGACTTCGACTTAACTTCCTCTTCACTGACTTTTTCTCTCAAGTAATGATATTTGATTGACACATGTTTAGTCTTTGAATGTTGCACCAGGTTCTTTGACATGTTAATAGCATTGGAATTATCACAGTATATGACAGTAGGATCATCATAAATAACTTTTATATCCTTCAAAATATGCTTCATCCAAACTACCTGAGTGCAGCTACCAGCAACATCAATGTACTCAACTTTGGCAGTAGATAAGGACATTGAATCTTGTTTCTTGCTAGCCCATGAAATCAATTTCTTACCTAAAAATAAAGCACCATCGGATGTACTTTTCCAGTCATCAACATCACCAGCCTAATCAGCATCAGCACATAACATGAAATCTTCATTCCTTGGATACCAAAAACCATGATCCACAGTTCCCTTCAAGTATCTGAATATCCTCTTCACAACAGTGACATGACTCTCTTTTGGATCAGCTTGATATCTAGCATCCATGCACAAAACATGCATAATATCTCACCTAGTCCGAGTAAGGTATATCAGTCCACCAACCATAGATCTGTACAAGGTCTGATTAGCTTTCAAAGATGCATCATTCTTAGACAATTTGTAGCCAGTCGTCATAGGATTTCCAACTGGTTTGGAGTCATCTAACCCAAACTTCTTTAGCAATTCCCTTACATATTTAGTTTGAGATATAAAGATACCTTTTCTAGCTTGTGAAATCTGCAAACCTAAGAAAAATTTCATCTCTCCTATCATAGACATATCAAATTCTTTCTGCATATCACCGACAAACTTCATGCTCAAGTTATCATCACCTCCAAAGATAATATCATCAACAAAGACTTCAACAATCAAGATGTTATCATTTTCAATCTTAAAATGCATATTATTATCAACATTCCCATTATTAAATCTTAATTTCAGCAAGTACTTATCCAATCTAGCATATCGGACTCTAGGGGCTTCTTTCAATTCATAAAGAGATTTCTTCAGTTTACATACCATGTCTCCTCATAATCAATTCCTTCTTTCAATGAATATCCTTTGTATACTAGTCTTGCTTTATTTCTGACAACTTCACTGGCTTCATTCAATTTATTCCTGAATACCCATTTAGTACCAAAAACATTCTTATCTTTAGGTCTAGGCACAAGCTCCCATTTTTTATTCTTCTCAATATGATCTAATTCATCTTCCATAGCTCTCATCCAATTTTCATCTTTGCAAGATTCGACAACATCTTTAGGTTCAATTTTAGAAATCAAACATACCTCTTCAGCAGCTAGCCTTCTTCTTGTCATCACACATTTTTTTTATCACCAATAATCTGATTTTCTGAATGATTCAATCTTACATACCTTGGAGTCTTCTGATTATTCTGATTTTTAGGTTCCTGCACCTCTCCACCAATAGCAACAACATCCAGATTAACTGTCTCTACCGGATCATTCTTCTTCAATTCTTCAATGTGAATAGGATTTAGAACAATGTGTTGACCATGATCATATCCACAAGCTCTGATTTATTTTCCAAGGTTCTCATCCACCTTCACATTTTCACTTTCCACAATCTTCCTCAACCTCTTATTGTAGCACCAATAGGATTTTCTCTTTGTTGAATATCAAAATAAAATTCCCTCATCACTTCTTGCATCAAACTTTCATATGTCATCATCTCTCTTGATATAACATTTGCTACCAAATATTCTAAAATATCTCATAGTAAGAACATGACCAAACCATAACTCATAAGAAGTCTTACCGGTATCACCTTTAATATGAACTCGGTTGAATGTGTAAACAATAGTACTATCAACTTCTCTCCAATAGATCTTCAAAACATTTCCTTGAATCAACATAGTCCTTGCAACATCCAAAATAGTCTTGTTCTTTCTTTCAACAACTCCATTCTATTGAGGGGTTCTGGGAGCAGATAATTGTCTTCTAATCTCATGCTTCCCACAAAATGAATTAAATTCACTGAAACAGAATTCTCCACCTCTGTCAAATCTTAGGCATTTCACCTTCAATCCTAACTCAGTCTCAACCTTTGCTTTGAATATCTTGAATTTGTCTAATGCATCAGATTTCTCCTTCAAAAAGACAACCCACATCATCCTGGAATAATCATCAATTAGCAACATAAAATATCAATCACCTTGCACACTTCTAACATTTGTAGGTCCACATAGGTTAGCATGGACGAGATCTAGCAATCCATCAGATGCATATTGTTTTCTCTTGAAAGAAATTCTTGTTTGCTTACCCAATTGGCATTCTTTACATACCGAATTAGAAGGCTTAACAATATTAGGCAAATCTCTAACATATTGAATAGAGCTTATCTTAATCATTGAATCAAAGTTAACATGACACACTCTCCTATGCCACAACCAACTTTCATCAATCTGAGCAATCAAATAACTTTTCTCACCAGCATTCAAATGAAAAATATTACCTTTGGTCTTAGTCCCAGATACAATCTCTATACCAGAGGCATTTGGGATCTTACATTTACCATTCTTGAATTGTAAATCATAACCTTTGTCAAACATTTGTCCAACACTCAAAAGATTATGCTTCAAACCTTCAACATACAAGACATCATTAGTATTATGCTTACCATCAAAAGAAATAGAACCTCTACCACAGATCACACAAGCTTTGTCATCTCCAAATCTCACTAATCCACCATCATACCTTTCCATACTCACAAATTTGCATTTGTCACTGGTCATATGATGCGAACAACCGCTATCAATTACCCATTCATCTCTTTCCTCAACTTTAGCAGCTAAAGCTTTTTCCTCAATAGTCCAGCTAGTGGAATCAACAGGTATTGGTCCATCTTCCTTAATGGAAAGAAACACAACTTCATCTCCTTCTAATTCTTCATCTATAACACCTTCATCAACATACCAATTTTTGGCAACAACAATGAGGGAAAACTAAGAGGGGGGGTGAATCAGTTTTCACCAGATCTACAAACTTAATTACAAAAATAGATCTGATAAACTGCAACAATAAAAAAGATAAGCAAATATATATCACAATACACAACACCAATATTTTGACGTGGAAAACTCGGTTAAAGGAAAAACCACGGTGGGAACCTACCTAAAATAAGATGATACTCTGTAGTAGTATGTGAATTTATTACAATGGGTAATGCACATGCATTCATGCACAATGCCTAGAGCTCACTGCTCAAAAGATAATGACCCAGAAAGCTACAACCCTCAGGGAAGTCTCACTGACTTACAAAAAGATTTAGAATACAATCCGGAAGCAATGAACTACAATAATAGCATCTCCTAATGCCTAATGACAGTTTCGGTTAAGCACAATCGTCTGCTCTGCAATACGAATCTCTTCTCAATCATAATGTTGAAGGATGAAACACTTGTTCGCACATACACCACTCTCTAATAATGAAGACACAACCACGACACCTAAATTACATGACTATATCACCTATTTATAGTATTCATCAACCTTGATAATAAGGTTGGCTAAACCCTCAACTCACAATTACAAATTTACATCACACGATACAAAGATCAACCATTGGACCAATATAATGATTTAAATAACATAACATGGACCTAAATCAAATCTCCAAACTCGCAACACCACCAAAAATCATGCCAAGATCAACCGCAACACGCTACACCACCAAGAAAACCGCATAACACAAAGAACATCACCAGTTCAAAAAAATCACCAATAAATCATGAAACAATTAAAGTGGATCATCAAAACAAATAGGACACAATTAGGAAACACCAGAAAGCACATTTAGAATCATCAGAAACAGCCGCACCAACACCACTTATCAAATCTTCATCTGAAACTCAAGAACACTCAAACAACAGGAACTATCATGAAGAAAGATAACTTGTGGAGCACCAAATCATGAACCATCTTAAATGAAGATACACAAGACCATCCCAAACAATGTAATGCCCCGCCAAGAAACCCTGAAGGGATAAAGCTAAAACACACAAATGGAGTGCAAATATTATTATTTTTAAATAGAAGACACAACATAATGATACAATGAGTTACCAAAGGTTCAGATAATACAGCGGAAGACTAAACAATACCTAAGGAGTTTCCCAACGTGAATATGTAACTTAACATCTAACTCAACTCACGACATCTGACCCAGAAAAGCAGGTTAACTTAATTTCATGTTATTACTTTAAACAAGGTATAATTTGTTCAGTAAATTAACATTATAGAAAATAGGATGTGTTCATCCATTATGGTTGAAGATGAGTCTAACATGAAGAAATTTACCCATTGAAGTTAAAACATAGATAACATATGAATTCATCCATTAATGTTAAAATATAGATATCTTGATGAGTTCATCCAATTTAGTTAAAATATAGCTAATATGATGAAGTTCATTTATTAAGTTTAAAATGTAAATAACCAAATGAGTTCATCCATTATAGTTAAAATATAGCTAATAAGATGAAGTTCATTTATTAAGGTTAAAATATAAATAACCAAATGAAGTTCATCCATTAGAATTACAATTTAGGGAACATCATGAGTTCATCCAATAATTTTTAACCATTCATTACGATCAATTTTACATTAAACACATGCCATGCACCTTGTTCCAAAACACACTTAAATTTCATCATAACTAGTGAGATCTTTTAAAGCATACTTATTTTCATTAACGATAATAGAATTCATTCTGCAAATCAAAACTACACTCTTTCATGATCCACATTACTACATTAAGAGACGACTACATACATGCATTTACGATACATCTCACCTAATCCACTTATACTTTCTACCAATATGCCATCCATACATGCTAACACTAAAACATGAAACATAAGAACAAAAGCATCACATAGCACCCAATTGATATCAGAGTTTACCCGTAAAGGGCTACATCTCCAGGTCTGCTCAACTGCAAGACCTCTCTGATCATTTAAATAAGTTAAGAATACATAAGTTTCACATCATTTACAATCCTACCATCAAGGTGAACATAACCAATAAACAACCGACCACCTCGATCAATAAATACCTAAAAGATCCCTGAATAGGAAAGGATCCACTGAACTTAATAGAAGCAAATGCAAAGGTCCATTGTCTGACGGTACTCTAACTAGAGACCTGACCAACTATGGTCAACCACAAATCAACACTTGACACTCGCATAAAGGACAAGACCAGTTATAACACCATCATAAGGCAACAACCAAACTAGAGACCGAAGACATAACCAAGTACCCCAAATCAACCAAACGACAGGGTCCAAACAAACATATCAAGGCCTTGCCATTACTTTAAACAAAAGTGAATACAAAAATTAAACTTGCATAGGCAATAACCAGGAAAGGACAATCTTCTTTCCTATTGGTTTAAACAATAAAAGTTGATCAAGTTTTCTAAATGATCTAAGTTTTCAAAAATACATTAACAAAAAATTCACCGTTACAAGGTGGATACAATACTATAATTGAAATATTACCATTTGTCTATTCACAATACAGAGGAAGACTATAACTAAACCATTTATTTTACTAAATGAAGATATCATTAACTTACCAATTTTCCAATCGATACATTATTAAATTTCCAATAATTCTAATAGCATATCATTTAAATTTTCAAAATATCCAATGATAAATATTTCATTTTTCAATTACTCATATACTTTAGTATTCCATTTCTAAAATTCTTAGATGACCTATAACATTCAAATCCAATAATAATATATCCCTGAATAACATATTATTTAGAAATTACCAAGATATATTTTATTTCAAGAATTTTCCAATTAAAATAATATTTAGTCTTTTTCCAAAAAAGATACTTCCTCATTAAGATAGATACCTAATTTAAATATTAACTATTATATATTTATTAACCCCTAGATAATAAAATATAAAAAATTAATAATTTATTAATACACAATTTCAAATTAAATATTAACTGATATATATATATATATATATATATAATAATACACCGCTTTCAAATTAAATATTAATTAATATATAATTATTAATCCTTATTAATAAAATATATATTAATAATCATTAATAATAACTAAATAAATAAATAAAACTATTAAAAAAAACTTTTCATAAAATAAGTTTTATTTTAAAAATAAACTTATTAAAAAAATGAAAGCAAAATGGGGAGCTGCTGCGGGGCCCACCTCCCATCACGGGAGTGGTGGAAGCCTCTACAGCCTCCCCTGCAGCCACCGCGGGCACAGGTCCCTGCGGCCGCCGTGGGTGCAGGTTACTACGGAAACCGCGGCGAGGAGGGGAAGGGAGGCAGCATGAGTCGATCTTCGACTCCTCCGCCTGTCAAACCCTAGCCCCAAATGAAATATAAATTTTGATTTACATTTATCAATTGATTTTAAAACAAATCAATAACCCCATAAAAATAAAATAATAATAATAACTAAAAACCCCCAATTCCATTTATTCACAGCTCCTCTAATTTTTCCAGAATGAACAATAACACCAATATTGAAAATTTTTCCAACATAATATTGGTTTTCCAAACACACAAACTTTGTTGAATAACTAATCCAAACAAGCAAATCTTGAGCATAAAGAAGATCATTTCCCAAACAATGAATCCACCATATTGCCAAACTTTTAACTAAAATGCATAGATTTAAAACCCAACCCCCATTTCAATCAAGAAATTTCTTTCAAAAACAAACAGAAATTTTATTTTCATTGTCTCTTTCTTTTTGTTTTCTTTTCAACAAAGGAAACAAAATAAGAATTCTACCTCATTTCGCATTTCTGGCAAGATCTGATGAAGAGCCCCAACCTGCAACTCAAGAAATCATTTCTTCCCAAAATGCCCAAATCTCCTCCAAAAATCCTTCTCCAAAATATTTTCCAAAAAAAAAAAATCTTCGAAAATTAATCCCCCCCCAAAAAAATATTTTCAAACCCTAGGGTAAATGGAAGAATCTTCGACCTAATCTCCTATTTTTGAATTTAAACATCTTTTAAAAAAAAATGAAAAATCATTCTTTTCAACTATTCAATATTCTAAACTTGCTTTTCTAATTAAAAATCAAAATGCTTCTCTCCCTCATTTAATTTTAATTTTCTCAATATTAACAAAGCTAATATTTGTATTTCACAATATTAATGAGGGTAAAATATTTTTAATTAAAATAAATTCCCAAAATCAATATTTCACACTATATCAAATATATATGAATTAAACTTACTTTTCTAATTAAAATTGGTCTTCTTAGAGAATTAAAATTGACCTTTCTATTCCAAAAAGCAAAAGAGATTAAATTATTTCTATTTCGAATAAATTTAAATCTTCCCTTTCAAAATTCATAACCTGAATAAATTCATTATTTAAAATTAACCATTAAGTTAAACTTGCTGCAAACATGAATAGAGCAATTTTTAATTAATGATTAATTATATAAAAGAAGCCTATTTACTTTAGTTTCTTAATTACTAATGCGTAAATGAACACATTAAATCAAAATAACTACTTAGGATTAAATACTCAGTTTTACCACACGTCAAGCATGCAACCCAAGAAAGCCAACCAAATACTCGACCCGCAAACCCATATGAAAAGGGAAACTGACAGACCACAAGCGACACTCACTTGAGCATGACTAGGGTAAAATGAGGGTTTTACGACCACCTAACCCAAATTCTAAGGACGAAAGAGGTATACTCAAACCTGCCAATCCAAGTGAAGACGAACCTCGCACCTAGGCGGTACTGTACCTGCAATCTCCTGCAACCAAGAGTCACACAAGCATATATATATATTTTTAATGAAGGTGTTAGCTCGAGATTAATAACAAGAATCAAGAGAACAATTAAACTTACATAAGAATCGATGTGAAAGCACATTAACAGGTATGTACAATAATCATAATATTAGACTACAACATTACATAATGGTAAATCAACCATCCAAGAATGCCACATAAAAAGTCAACCAAAGTCAACCCGGTTTTTACAAAGCTGACTAGGGTAGGGGCACTACAAACAATCTCCCAAAGACTCATCTAAATATCTAATCACACCAAAATATAATGGAGGAAATACTAAACTCTACAAAGCACTAATCAGAAAAATAAACTACAAAACCGGATCATTTGATATGATCAATTAAGCTTCCTAGATCACCAAAACCAATACAGAAGAATATAGTGATACTATAGATATTCCATACACCAAACCATGATCCCAATGAACCAATCTGCAATCATCAGAGCAAGAATATGTTGACATCAATGACAACAACATATCCTAGCAGCAACAATGTCCAACAAATACATCAATCCCAAATCTTCATGAATTGTAGAAATCAATCAACAAGTTGCAAGCTTTCATGGCCAAGGATAGAGAAGAACAAGCAGTGTCTGTGTCTCATGACACTTGAGTTTTATTTTTGTTTTATGTATTTTTCTTTTGACAAATTACATGTAGTATCAAAACTTGTAATTACAGGTAAACTCATTACTTGTAGTCTTGTAACTTGAAATTACATGTAAACAAATTACAAGTTGAAATACAATAGGATAGGACTGTAATTTGGAATAAATAATAGTTAGTTATAGTGGTTGTGGAAAAAGTCTTAGTTAGTTGGACTTCTCCCACACTATCTAATTTTTATCTTTTTAGAAAGAAAGAAAACTCTGTAGAAATTTACAATGATAAAAACTTTGTGTTTTATACTTGTAAATTGAATTCTCAAGCAATACAAAGAAGCAATTTGAGTTTTAGACTTTTTGTTGAGGCCTTGTTCATGTATCTATCGTGTTCTTATGTCATAGTGATATACTTGTTTGTATGTATTTGAGATTCTGGTGAAGTTGTTGAAAAGAGATTTAACATGATTTCTTGTAGACTTTGTGCTGCAAATAGTGAGGGTTAAATTAGTATATTTAAGTGTTCATAATAGAGAGATTACAAGACTATATGCTTGTAGTTGTTCCTATTTATAGTAGTCTAGAGGGGTACCATATCAACAGAATTTGAGTTGTTGAAATTTGTACATTGTTATCATACTAATCATTTCGGGAAGGTAGATAGGACAATAGACAGGTGAAGACTTTGAGCTTTGCTTCTACATTTCTGTTCTATGGAAGTCATGGAAGACTTTGCACTTTCATGGAAGCTTTTCTTCCTTTCATATAAAGCATATTTATTGTTCTTGAAAGTTTTAAATTTCTGTGTTTTTCACTTTAGTTGCAATTTCTTTTCTGAAAAGAGAAAAGAATATCATGTTTTTTGAAAAAAGAGAAAAGGATATTGTCCCACCCAAGTTAGATTAATGTTTAGTTTGTAATAGTAGGAAAGGGGGAGTCTTCCCTTAAAATTATGGGAGTTCTTAATGCTAGGATAATCATTGAACAACTGAGAGGGCGGAGGTTGAATCAGTTGTTACCAGATTATGATTCCGTAAGCACACAAAACCTTTTACCGAAATGCATAAACCAAATACTGGAATAGAAGATATATCAATTAAGAGCAAACATAAATCATAAACTAAATACCATACATCCACAACACATAACAACAAGATTTGTACATGGAAAACCCGGTAAAGGGAAAAACCACGGTGGGAAGCCTACCCACAGTCAGATGATAATTTTGCAGAAAGTATGTGATTACAATAAGAGGCCTGCACAGGCAGGAAGGCCAACAGCCTAGAGCGCACTGTTCATCACAAAAGGAGCGTCACTGACTACAAAAGAAATCCATACTACAATCCAGAAATAAGAATGAACTGCAAGAATAGCATCTCCTATTCCTGAGTATAGTTCTGGTTAAGCTCAATGCCGAAGGTCTTAAACCTCTTACACAAACCCAATTCGATCAACTATGATCGAACAAAACCTTTGTATATGATTCCAACTTTATTCACACACAGATAATCTCATAACCATAATCCCAAACCATGATCTACAAAGAGATCTTACATCATATTTATACCAATCCAATTGGCCATCTAAAAGATAATACAATAAATCCATTACATAAACCCACAAACCAAAGATAATTCAAGTTGGCCTAAGACCGAAACAATATTAACCAAATAATAAATCCAACCGGTAATGCATCGGGAGAATCCACCAACACGTTACATAAACCGGTCCATAACCTAGTAGAATAAGACCAGATCTAAGATAGGTTGCCATAAACCAAATGAAATACCACCAATCAATTGAAACATGAACACGATAACCATCAGCATCCTGAAAACCTTCTAGAAGCCGCACCAACACCACTTATTGAATCCATCAAAAGATCTTCAATGAAGCTCTGCTGGTAGAACCCTTACTAGTTACCAAAAGGCTTACTAGAACATATGATAGCTTCCAGATCACCAAACCAGACCAGTTCCAATTCCACCAAACCAATTCCACCAATCGGAATATACCGGAGACAAATCTGCTAATCATCATCAAAGTCCAAACACTCTACTGGAATCCGGTAGACAACCAAAGAAGGTAGTGTTGACATCAATGCAACACATAATCAATTCTTCCAAATTTCCAACAATCTCCCCCTTTGGCATTGATAGAAACACTAGATGTGAAAAACATCCAAGTGCCAAAAAAGTCTCCCCTAATGGAAGACATCCAATCAAATGATATATCAATGAAGTTCTCAACCAAATAACCAAACCATGGACCAAACTCCCCTTGTGACTGATATCTTTGTTAAGCTCTATTTTTCACATGTATACCTCTCCCCCTTTGACATCAATGCCAGAAATATGACATAAACATCAAAGAAAAACCATAAAAACTTTGAACCACACAGCTGACTATTCCCCCTGAGTAGTAGCACCATCTCATCAATCCAGAATGAATGATAGTTTTGATAATGCATACTAGACTGATGCCAATCAACATCACTCAAGTCTTAACCGAAGGGGCAGAGACCCCCAATTTGTCTCTAAAGTACTCAAATGATTCCTTGGGAAAAGGTTTAGTGAAGATATCTGCATTCTGCTCTTTAGTATTCACATAAACCAATCTGAATTCATTTGCTTCCACCTTTTCCTTCAGAACATTATACTTGATTGATATGTGCTTTGTCTTAGAATGAAATACTGGATTCTTTGATATGTCAATAGCAACAGAGTTATCACAATGAATAACTACCGGTTCATTGCAATCTACCCTTATATCCTTCAATATTTTCTTCATCCATAGAACTTGTGTACAACTAGTAGTAGTAGCAACATACTCAGCTTCAGCAGTAGGTAAAGAAGTACATGATTGTTTCTTGCTGATCAATGAAACAAATTTCTTTCCAAGAAAGAAAGCTCCACCAGATGTTCTTTTTCAGTCATCTATATCTCCAGCGCAATCTACATCTGTGTATGCACATAATGTAAACTCATCATTTTTAGGATACCACAAACCATATTCAGTTGTTCCTTGTAATATCTGAAAATCCTTTTCACTGCACTCTCATGATTCTCTCTAGGATCACTCTGATATCTTGATACATTACAAACAATATTCATTATATACGGTCTAGTCTGAGTCAAATATAACAGACCTCCAATCATAGATTTATACCTTGTAGGATTTATCAGAGCTAATACATCTTTCTTTGTCAATTTCTCACTTGTAACCATAGTAGTACCAACTAGTTTATAATTTTCCATACCAAATTTCTTCAACAACTCTCTAGCATACTTAGTTTGACAGATGAAAATACCTTTTTCAGTCTAATTAATCTGCAAACCTAAGAAATTTCTCATTTCTCCAATCATAGACATCTCAAATTCATTCTTCATATTATCATAAAATTCCATACATAACTTTTCCTCACCTCCAAAAATGATATCATCCACAAAGACCTCAACAATCAATATGTCATCATTAGTGATCTTATAATATAATTTATTGTCTTGGCATTCCCTTTAGTGAAACCAAGCTTCAAAAGATATTTGTCCAATCTAGCATACCAAGCTCTAGGTGGTTGCTTCAATCCATATAAATCTTTCCTTAATCTGTAGACCATGTTATTGTCATTTGAAAGAGAAAATCCACCAGGTTGCTCAATGTAGACTTCCTCTTCAAGATCTCCATTTAGAAATGCACACATAACATCCATCTAATAAACCTTGTATTTCTTATGGGCAGCATAAGCAAGAAATAATCTCATGGGTTCAATCCTAGCTACCTGAGCAAAATTTTCATCATAATCAATTCCTTCCTTCTAAGATTATCCTTTGCATACCAATCTAGCCTTGTTCCTCACAACTTGTCCATCTTCATTCAATGTATTCCTAAAAACCCATTTAGTTCCAATAACATTCTTCTTTTTAGGTCATGGAACTAAAGTCCATGTGTTGTTATTTTCTAACCGATCCAATTCCTCTTCCATAGCTTTCATCCTTACATGCTTCATCTACTGATGTCAGTTCAATTTGAGAAATTAAACATACCTCTTCAGCTGCCAACCTTCTCCTTGTCATCACTCCTTTGCTTTTGTCTCCAATGATCTGATTTTCTAAATGATTCAAGCTTACATACCTAGGAGTCTTCTGACTTTCTGTTTCTTTGTTCTAATCTTTAGTTACTGTTGAATTTTCTGATATTGTTAGAGTAAATGGTTCAACATTTTGTTTTGGTACAGGTGTTATAGGTTTAGTTATGATCATTTCCACTTCTGGTTCTCTCTCATAAGTTTTGATTTGACCTATGTACTGCTCATCCACCTTGACATTAGTGCTTTCCACAATTCTCTGCAATCTTTTGTTATAACATCTATATGATTTGCTTTCATTTGAATAACCAATAAATATCCCTTCATCACATCTAGGATCAAACTTTCCAATGGAATCATCTCTTTTGATATAGAATTTACTACCAAAGATTTTGAAATACTTAACTGTAGGTGTATGACCAAACCATAACTCATAAGGTGTTTTATCATTGTCTCCTTTGATATGAACTCTGTTGAATGGGTACACCTCCATTCTCACAACTTCTCTCCAATAGATATGTGGCAAATTAGATTCCATCATCATAGATCTAGCTACATCCAGGATAGTTTTGTTCTTTATTTACAAAACACCATTTTGTTGAGGTGTCCGAGGTGTAGACAATTGTCTCCTTATCCCATGTTTCTCACAATAGCTGTTTAATTCATCGGATGTGAATTCACCACCCTAATTGGATCTTAAGCATTTGATCTTCAACCATGTCTTTGTCTCAACCATAGCTTTAAAGCTCTTGAATTTTTCAAAGGCTTTAATTTTCTCCCTTAGAAAAGTAACCATCATTCTAGAATAGACATCAATGATTAGCATGAAATATCTATCACCCTAAAAACTTCTTATTCTAGCAGGACCACTAAATCAGTATGAACAAGATCAAGAACATCATTAGATTTATCTTGAATACTCTTAAAATAAGTTCTAACTTTCTTTCCCATTTAACATTCCTTACATACCGGATTATGAGGCTTCACAATCTTAGCTATATCTCTAACTGCCTTAGTTGAACTAATCTTTACAATGCAATCAAAATTCACCTGACACAACCTCTTATGCCATAGCCAACTCTCATCAATATGTGAAATCAAACCTGTCTTCTCATCGGAGTTCAAATGAAATATGTTACCTCTAGTCTGAGTACCAGTTGCAATCTCCAATCCATATCTATTGATGATTTTGCATTTTCCATCCTTGAACTGTAATTGAAATCCCTTATCCACCAACTTACCTACACTCAAAATATTATGCCTTAAACCTTCAACATAATAAACATTATTAGTGTTATGCTTACCATCCAATGATATAGTTCCTCTTCCTCTGATCATGCATGCTTTGTCATCTCCAAATCTAACTAGACCACCATCAAATTCTTGCAAAGATAAAAAATTCCTTTTATCTCCAGTCATATGATGTGAACATCTATTGTCTATTACCCATTCATCCTTATCTTCAAATTTACCAACAAGGGCCTTCTCTTCATTATGAATGAAAGGTTTTGGAGTATCTTCCTTGATATCTAAGAATACCCATTCCTTTCCATTGTTGGATCCACTAGCTGAATCTTTTGTCAGTTCATCATCAGAATCATCAGTTACACCTTCCTCATCAACATAGTAGCATGATTTGTCTTTGATCCTCCTATACTTATGCTTGTTCTGATTCATGGTTAGGCTTAAAAGATCTTCTATCTTTCTCCTCAAATCTTGCATTCCTCTCGAGACATCTAGATGCAAAATGACCTATCTTATTACATGCAGAACATTTGAAAGGTGATTTTCCTTCATACTTACTTCCTGCTAGACCTTTAGGCACTCTTCTAGAAAATAGAGCTTCAATCTATTCATCTTGTTTCCTCATATCCTCCAGTTCCTTCACATATAATGCTTTCCAATCACTCTTGTTGGTTGATGATGTAGATGCCTTGAATGCATAATCTATCTTTGCAGCTCCTTGAGGACCAATTTCTTCAAGCTCAAAAGCAGATAACTTTCCAACCAAAGTATCCCTATTAATAGAAGTTTTAGACATTGTTCTCAGCTCATTAATTGTAGTAGCCTTCATCTTGTAAGAAGATGGCAAAGCTCTTAATACTTTAGAAACAATCTCATCTTAGCTTAGAGATCCACCACGGCAATGAATTCCCAAAACAATTTCATTCTCTTTCCATAAAAGCAATAATTCTTTCATCTTCTTCCATTCTCAGGTTCTCATACCTTACCCAGTAAACATCAAGTTTAGAAATTTTAACAGTAGGTTCACCTTCATTCAAAGTCTCCAACTTATCCCATATAGATTTTGTAGATGATTTGTTCATAAATCCCATTACCTATTGATCTGAAAGGGCACTCAAAAGGGATTCTCTATCTCTATAGTCATTTTCAATGTTCTTATCCAAGTTTGTCAGAGGAGGGTTGCCAGATGTCGGTGTTGGCATATGTGCAGAGTATGTTGCCATGATGATATTGTATGTTATCATTGATGTCAATATGATGAAGAGTGAATCCTTATATTGAAGTAAGCACTTCCAAGAGAACCGGTATATGTGAAAAAGTGAAGCGGTATGTCTCTCAAAGTGAAGCGGTATGTTGAAATGTGAACCGGTATATGTGAAAAAGTGAAGCGGTATGTTTGTCCAAGTGAACCGGTATATGGAATGTTTTGTATCAAGTTTTCATATGGGATGACTGTCGGTTGGTAGTCTTAGCTGTAGGGTTTCCGGTTGAAGTGTTCTATGCCTATATGATTCAACTGATGACATCGTGTGATGAGTTAGCATTGTAATGAAGAAGAACAGATTGTGTTGCCATGTTAGCCTTGTGCGCGTGAAGGATCTTGCATGAAGGAGATTGATCCTATCTACCTTGAGAATGTGTGAAGTCTCTGTAAATGGTGGAGAACACGTGATGGGTTATTAGCCTCCAAGAAGCGGTGAAGAACAAACATTGGAGAACATCTTGAGATCTATTCAAGACTATTGTAATCAATGCAATATGATCAATAGTTAGGATTGAACCGACTGAATTGCTTAACCTAAATGTTTAAGGTTTAGGGTTTATGCTACCGACCTATCTGTTTCCTATAAGGTCGATGTTGTTTTTCATGTTGAGGTTGTTGGCAAATGTTGTGTGTGTATCCAAGTGCAGAGATACGTGATTCTTGCTAGACCAGATAAGAGAATAGAAACCTGCAGAGTGTGATTGCAGAAGGAAGGAACTAAAGCGGATCTGCATTGGCATTGAGTGTTGTTACCAGATCATTGTAATACCTGTTGACCTCTAACCACTTCAACAGTTGGAAAATCCCTTAACAGGGTAGCTTTAACCGGCTTGCTGTAAATCCTTTAACAGGGTGACTCAAAATCATTGAGTTCTAAAAAATCCTCTAAGGTAACCTTTAACAGGATTTAACCCTTAACCGGGTATTTTAGCCATCCCTTAACCGGGTGATCCCTAGTAGGATTGGTTCCTAACAGAACCTATTGTAAATTCTTCTACCGGACTAAGCTCCTAATAGAGTGGACTTCAAAAGGGTTCAAAGAACAGCTTGTGGGTATTCATCCCCACCATGGTTTTTCCCAGTTGGGTTTCCACATGAAAAATATATGTGTTATGTGTGATGCTTTTCATGTGGTGCTTTGTTATTCTCTCTTAAGCGGTAAAGCACGTTGAACCAGTAAGTCTTTACATTTCTGTTGAAGTATTACTAGTGTATGTGTATGGGTGAAGTGGAAATAAGATGTTAGATTGTGTGGAAAGTTGAGTCACCGGTTTATGTCTTTCACTGTGTTTAACCGGTAGTAATCTGGTTTAGACCAGTGTTATTACTTGCCAGTCTAGTGCAGTGTTCTCAGTCAAATCGGTTCAAGGAAAAGTGTTTTTATCAGTACTGATTCACCCCCCCCCCCTCTTAGTACTGGTTTGGTACTAACTGTTCATCATTGATTCATCAATTAGTATCAGAGCATCCTTCGGGTCCTTTGTGTTGTAAGCTTAACCACTTGAGGTAAAGATCCTACCCTAATGATGAAGAGGGAAGGTCCAAAGTTCAACAGAGACAACTTTAAAATATGGAAGGACAGAACGAAGATATACATCAGAAGCATTGGTGCTCAACACTGGAGCTATGTTGAGAATGCTTATGTTATCCCTACCGATACTCTCATCGATGATCAAAAGACATAGATTTAGGAGAATGGGCAAGTCATGGAAGCCCTAATCTGTAGTTTATCTAACATTGATTGTATTGATGTTCAGGACAAAGAGAATCCCAAAGAAGTATGGGATGCCCTTGAGAATATCTATAGCGGTGATGAGCATGTGAAACAAGCTAAGGAAGAAAGCCTTAGGGGAAAGTTTGAAGACATGCAGATAGTTGAAGGAGAGACCATTCAATAATATGAAATAAGAATCAAAACTATTGTTGGAGATATCAAGAGTGTAGGTAGTAAAATGGAAGATTCCACTATTGTTAGCAAAGTTTTGAGATCCTTATTACCGGTCTATGCAATAAGGGTTGCTGCTATTCAGGAGTTGAGGTCTGTAGACAAGACAAAGGTATCCCTGGACTCCATCATTGCAAAGTTAACAACTAATGAGCTAAATAATTATGATGGCAATATTCAGAAGACTGAATCAGCCTTCAGAGCATTTGTTGTACCATCTAGAAAAGGAAAGAAGCTAGTACCAGTGGTGAACCAAGACAAAGTAGAGAAATGAATGATGAGGAGATCCTGATGGAATTTGAAGCTCTTCTTGCTAAGAGACTTCCCAATGGAACCGGTAAATACAGAGGTAAGCTTCCTTTGAAATGCTTTTCTTATAACCGGATAGGACACATTGTTGTAAACTGCCCTAATGGTGACAACAAGGATAAACCAGAGAGGTTCAAGAAGTTCAAAGGAGGAAACCGGAGAAACTATTTTGTAGCAGTTGATGAAGGTGTCACTAATGAGGAATCAGAAGATGAAGAAAATAAATATATTGTGTTTGCAGCGGTTAAGGAAGATGTGTCAGACAAGAAGGCTCTTGTCTCCTACTTTGATAATTCCAATGAGTGGATTATTGACAATGGTTGTTCTCACCGTACGACTGGTGACCGGAGTAAGTTTCTATCTTTGGAAGAGTATGATGGTGGTGTGGTTCATTTTGGTAATGATACACCATGTATGGTAAAAGGCAGAGGGTCCATCTCTCTAAATGGAAGAAGTAGTGCTGACAATGTGTATTGGGTAGAAGGTCTCAGACACAACCTTTTGAGTGTTGCTCAACTGAATGATAATGGACTCACTCTGGAATTCAAAAATGGAGCATACAAAATCAAAGGAAAGAATGGTGAACTGATGGCTACTGGTACGCAGACCAAAGGTAACCTATTTCAACTAAATGCTAATGTCAGTACATGTCTAATGGCTAAGTTTGAGGATAGCTGGCTATGGCATAAGAGACTCTGCCATGTAAACTTTGACAATATTGTGAAGGCCAATAAGATCAAGGCAGTTAGAGGATTGCCTATGCTAAGAAAATTGGAGAATCCTTTGTGCAGAGAGTGTCAACTAGGGAAAATGTCTTCCTCAACCTTCAAAGGTAAACCTTTCACTACAGACAATTTACTTGATCTTGTGCATACTAATTTGTGTGGTCCTATGAAAACTAGGAGTATGCAGGGAGATAGGTATTTTATGATTCTTACTGATGATTGCTCAAGAATGATGTGGGTCACGTTCTTGAAGGACAAATCTGAAGCTTTTGGAAAGTTCAAAGCCTTCAGAGCACTTGTAGAAAAAGAAAGCGGTAAGAGGATTAAGTGCTTAAGAACTGATCAAGGAGGAGAATTCACTTCTGGTGAATTCAACAAATATTGTGAAGAGAATGGCATCAAAAGGCAACTGTCTGCCCCCCAAACTCCATAGCAGAATGGCCTAGTAGAGAGAAATAACCAGATTGTGGTTGAAGCAGCCAGAAATATGTTGATCCAAGGAAAGGTTGCTCACACCTTTTGGAGAGAAGCGGTGAGCACTGCAGTCTACACAATGAACTGAGTACTCATCAAAAAGGGTAAGGATAAAACACCTTATGAGTATTGGACCGGTAAGACACCAGTGGTAAGCTACTTTAGAGTGTTTGGTAGTAAATGTTATATCAAGAGGAGTGAACATCAGAGCAAGTTTGATGCTAAATGTGATGAGGGAATATTCCTAGGGTATTCCACAAAGAGCAAAGCTCTCAAATGTTTCAACAATAGGACTCAGAGAATTGTCGAAAGCATCAATGTTAGAGTTGATGAAACCTCTGAGAAATCTGAGGAAATCGGTAGTGAGCAAGTAGGAGATGAACCGGTAGTAACCTTCTGGGAACCGGTTGCAAAATAGCCAAGCACCAGTAACAGTGCTCCTACACCGGTGGATTTTGATGCTGATGAAGATGAGGATGAAGAAGAAAAGAAAAAGGAAACAACTAAGATCATTCCTAGGTATGTAAAGTTGAATCATGATCCAAAGCAGATCATAGGAGACAAGGATGCATAAATTCTTACAAGAAGAAACATTAGAGAAAACTCTTACATGATCTCTGAATTTGAGCCTAAAACATTCAGAGAGGCACATAAAGATGAAGACTAGATCAAGGCAATGGAAGAGGAACTTGACAAGATAGAAAAGAATGGTACATGGTCTTTGGTACCCAGACCGGAGCATAAAAATGTCATTGGCACCAAATGGGTTTTCAGAAATAAGCTGAATGAAGATGGCTCAGTGGTTAGAAAGAAAGCCAGATTGGTGTGTAAAGGATATGCCCAAGAAGAAGGAGAAGACTATGGAGAAACCTTTACTCCAATAGCCAGATTGGAAGGAGTTTGTATGCTTCTTACATATGCAGCATTCAAGGGATTCAAAGCTGCATATCAAATGGATGTAAAGTCTGCATTCCTGAATGGAATACTAGAAGAGGAGGTGTATATAGAGCAACCAGATGGGTTTTCCCTATCAGAAGACAGTGGCATGGTGTGTAGGCTACATAAGGCCTTGTATGGACTAAAGCAGGCACCTAGAGCATGGTATGAATGCTTGCACTCCCATCTTGTGAAGATTGGATTTGAGAGAACAAATGAGGATAGTAATATCTACCTGAAGTCAGAAGGAGATCAGATTTTGATCTGTGAGGTATTTGTTGATGACATAATCTTTGGAGGAGATGACAAAATGAGTCATGATTTTGCAGATAAGATGAAAAAGGAGTTTGAGATGTCACTTATAGGGGAGATTAAGTTCTTCATTGGACTACAGATTCAACAAGTGAAAGATGGAATCTTTATCACTCAGTCCAAATATGTCAAAGAGGTGTTGAAGACCTTTGGCATGGAAGATAGCAAACCGGTTGGTACACCGATGGTGACCGGTTGTAAATTATCCAAAGAGGATGACTCAGAGTTGGTAAATGAGAAGGAATATCAACCAATGATTGGTAAATTGCACTATGTAGTACATAGCAGATCGGACATTACACATGCAGTGGGCATTGCTGCATGGTTCCAGAAAAGCCCAAGAGAATCCCACTTGGTAGCAGTCAAGCGGATTCTGAGATATTTGAAGGTAACTATTGATTATGGATTATGGTATCCATACAGCAATGATTTCAACCTGAAAGTGTTTACAGATGCTGACTGGGCTGGTAATATGGATGACCGGAAGAGAACAACCAGTGGTGCATTCTTTCTTGGTGGAAGACTAGTCTCATGGATGAGTAAGAAACATAGTTGTATCTCTCAGTCTACAGTAGAAGCGGAGTATGTTGCAGCATTTATTAACTGCACCCAGACAAATTGGATGAAGCATGTATTAAATGGCTTCAAAGTTCTTGTATCTGAACCGGTAAGTATATTTTGTGATAACACAAGTGTGATTAACATCTCCAAGTATCCAGTTTTACATTCTATAACCAAGCACTTTGAGCTCAAGTATCATTTCTTAAGGGAAAAGGTTCAGAACAAAGAAGTTGTACTAGAACATGTTTCTAGTAAGGAGAAGTTAGCAGACATATTCACCAAGCCTCTCCCGAAGGCTACCTTTACCTATTTGAGATGTGAATTAGGGGTGTTGCCCCTTCATAAGGTGAACTAAAGGTGTGTGCTCCACATTAGTCAGGACTTACATTGATATATTTTTCTCAGGACTGGTGTGTTGAAGGATGCTACTCCTTAGGGGGAGCAGCATAGTAGAACATAGATGTTTATGCCTTCATTTTGGCATTGTTGTCAAAGGGGGAGAAGATGTGAAGTGGAGAACATATCTGTACTATTGGGGGAGAAGATGTGAAGCTTAGAGATATCTTGGTATATTGCCATCAATGCCAAAGGGGGAGATCGTTGGCATATGTGCAGAGTATGTTGACATGATGATATTGTACGTTGTCATTGATGTCAATATGATGAAGAGTGAACCAGTATATTGAAGTAAGAACTTGCAAGAGAACTGGTATGATGTTGTGAACTGGTATATGTGAAAAAGTGAAGTGTTGTCTCTCCAAGTGAACCGGTATGTTGAAATGTGAACCGGTATATCTGAAAAAGTGAAGCGGTATGTTTGTCCAAGTGAACCGGTATGTTGGAAGGTGAACCGATATATGGAATGTTTTGTATCAAGGTTTCATATGGGATGACTACCAGTTGGTAGTCTTAGCTTCACGGTTTCTGGTTGAAGTGCTCTATGCCTATGTGATTCAACCGATGACATCGTGTGATGAGTTAGCATTGTAATGAAGAACAAATTGTGTTGCCACATTACCCTTGTGCATGTGAAGGATCTTGCATGAAGGAGATTGATCATATCTACCTCGGGAATATGCGAAGTCTCTGTAAACGGTGGAGAACGCGTGATGGGTTATCAGCCTCCAAGAAGCGGTGAAGAACGAATGTTGGAGAATGTCTTGAGATCTGTTCAAGACTCTTGTAATCAATGCAATATGATCAATGGTTAGGATTGAACTGACTGAATTGCTTAACCTAAATGTTTAGGGTTTAGGGTTTATGCTACTGACCTATCTGTTTCCTATAAGGTTGATGTTGTTTTTCATGTTGAGGTTGTTGGCAAATGTTGTGTGTGTATCCAAGTGCAGAGATACATGATTCTTGCCAGACCAGATAAGAGAATAGAAACCTGCAGAGTGTGATTGCAGAAGGAAGGAACTAAAGGGGATCTGCATTGGCATTGAGTGTTGTTACCAGATCATTGTAATACCTGTTGACCTCTAACCACTTCAACAGTTGGAAAATCCCTTAATAGGGTAGCTTTAACCGGCTTGTTGTAAATCCTTTAACAGGGTGACTCAAAATCATTGAGTTCTAAAAATTCCTCTAACAAGGTAACCTTTAACAGGGTTTAACCCTTAACCGGGTGATCCCTAGCAGGATTGGTTCCTAACAGAACCTATTGTAAAGTTTTTAACCAGACTAGGCTCCTAACAAAGTGGACTTCAAAAGGGTTCAAAGAACAACTTGTGGGTATTCATCTCCACCATGGTTTTTCCCAATTGGGTTTCCACGTGAAAAATATGTGTGTTATGTGATGCTTTTCATGTGGTGCTTTGTTATTCTCTATTAAGTGGTAAAGCATGTTGAACCAATAAGACTTTACATATCTATTGAAGTATTACTAGTGTATGCATATGGGTGAAGTGGAAATAAGATGTTAGATCGTGTGGAAAGCTAAGTCACCGGTTTATGTCTTTCACTGTATTTAACCGGTAGTAATCAGGTTTAGACCGGTGTTATTGCTTGTCATTCTAGTGCAGTGTTCTCAGTCAAACCGGTTCAAGGAAAAGTGTTTTTCTTAGTACTGATTCACCCCCCCCTCTCAGTACCAGTTTGGTACTAACTGTTCATCATTGATTCATTAGTCAGATCATAAGGGTATAGCCTTTCTCAGTTATCTCCTGAATCTCCTTGCTAAGACATCTTAGATGAGTCTCCATCTGAAGCTTCCATACTCTGTCATTTTTTCCTTCAAGCCTAGGGTTGTGCTTTCGGTAAGCAATTGAAGTTGAATGATTAGTCACCATAGGATCTTCCTCAGGCAATTAAGCTTCTACAGAGAGGACCATGCTCTGATACCAATTGTTAGGATAGTCAGTGAACAAATGAGAGAGGGGTGGGGGTGAATTAGTTGTTAACAAATTATGAAACTTTAAGCACACAAAACCTTTTACCAGAATGCATAAACCAAATATCGAAATAGCAAATATATCAATTAAGCACAAACATAAATCATAAACCAAATAACATGCATCCACAACACATAACACCAAGATTTGTATATGGAAAACCCTGTAAAGAGAAAAACCATGGTGGGAAGCCTACCGACAGTCAGATGATACTTCTGAAGAAAGCATATGATTACTGTAGACACCTAAAATTGTCCAGTTTAATTAAATAAATATTTAGCATATGATTACTGTAGACACCTAAAATTGTCCAGTTTAATTAAATAAATATTTTATTTATTTAATTATCTAAGCCTAATTATTCTATTAATTAAATAAATCCTTATTTATTTAATTAATTCATTTATCCTCTTCTAGCCTTATTTCTCATTTAAATAAATACATTTATTTATTTAAATTATCATTTTCCTAAATTAAATAAATATCTTATTTATTTAATTGATCCCACTTCTTCTATTAATTAAATAAATCTTTATTTATTTAATTAATTCATTAGCCTTTTCTACCTATGACACATGTCATTCATCTCTTAATTCCTACACTACCTACCCCTTTCATTATTTTATTATTTCTTTTACCTACCCTCTAATCATAGCCGACCTCCTTTTACACCTCTCAATCTTATCCCTCCATTTCTTATAGTGTCTTCTATATAAGGAGATGTTTCCTTCATTATCAAACCCTAATCAATCATTCTAATCGTTCTATGTATTCTAATCATCTTTTATGCAATTGACTACACTACGATCCTACTTGCAACCACATTCCGTTCTTTGTTGAGCTCTTGTGCATATAAAATCTGAGAGCAAATATATCAAGCAAGATCAATGGAGATAGGAAGAATGGAGATAAAAACCCTATTGGACATGTGATGGTATAATCTTTGTGATTTCATTTGATTTGCATTGTCTTATGTTATGGTGGATCTTTGTTGATTGTTAGGCTAGGGTTTTGTGGTTGAATTCATTTAGCCTTTCAATATTGTTATTATTGTTATCCATTTTCACCATATACATTTTGGCACGCCCGGTGGGACATGGATTTTTCTTAGATCTGTGTTTTTTGCAGATTTTTCTAACCCTATATTGCTATTTTGTAAAACAATTTGGAGAATAACCTTGTGCAGCTAGGGTTTTGGACACAAAATCAAGATCTTGAAGAGATTTGATCATATCTCATAAACGGCTAAGAAATTTTTGCACAAAATTTTTTTTGCAGGTTGAAGAAAGTATCAGGAGCTCTCAATCCAAAATTTAGAATTTTTGGAGCACATTTTAATTTTCTATGAATTTTTTATGATTTTTAATTAAAAATTAATTTTGAGAGCAAATGAGAGAATTTTTCAGATTTTATTATATTTTTGGAAATCTCTCATAATTATACATAGGATCTATTCTTTGTGAATTTAATTTTGATGTAAAATATTTCCCTAAAAATTGGATCTTTAAAAATTAGGGTTTTTCCTTATTTTGATCAGATCTCACAAACAGCTTTGAATTTTGACATCAAATTTTTTGTGCAAGTTAGGAAAAATATCAAAAAGATTTAGTAAAAATTTCAGATTTTTTGGATTGATTTTGCATTTTATATGAATTTTTTATGATTTTCATAAAAAAATAATTTTGAGAGAAAATTAGCGAATTTTTTGGATTTTCTTACATTTTTGGAAATCTCTAAAAATTATACACAGGATCTATTCTTTGTGATTTTAAATTTGATGCAAAATTATTCTTCAAAAATCAGATCTTTGAAAATTAGTGTTTTGCATTATTTTACTCATATCTCACAAACTGCTTGGATTTGTTGCAGAACATTTTTGTGCAAGTTTGGAAGACCATCAGGACTCTCCAGTAAAAATTTCAGATTTTTTGGATCGATTTTGCATTTTATATGAATTTTTTATGATTTTTCATAAAAAATTAATTTTTGGAGCAAATTAGTAAATTTTTTGGATTTTCTTACATTTCTGGAAATCTCTTGAAATTTTACAGGTGGTCTTTTTTTATGATGAATCAGATGTTTGAATTGGTCAACAAAACGCATTATTGAAGGCCCCTATTTCACAAAGTCTTTTGGATCTAAAATTTACCTAACTTGTGTGCTTGCAGGAAGAGGTCCATCAAGGTTTCTTACCTTTGGGTCTCATTTGGTTTTACTTAGAGTCAAGGTCAACTTACCTCATCAAGAGAAACTATCCTCTCTTTGGAATTCACACCTACTCTACTACATACATACTTGGTCTTACACTTTGGACATTGCAAGTACACTTCAGACTCATTTACATTCCATTCAACTCTTGGTCTTCCATACTCTTTCCATTTTTCATCTAGTCTCTCACATCTTGGTCAATACCTAGTTCATGGTTGAAACCCGTCTTCAAAAATCTAGGAGAGAAACTAAAGAGGCTCAAGATTCTGCAAACATGAGTTCTTATGAGTATGACAATGATATCTTTTTCAATTCTGATCATACTACATTACCTGACATGGATGTCTATAAAAACATTCCAAATGTTGAGAACATGGACACTATAAACAACAATGCTACACACAATGACAATGTGGACAACTTTTCAGTACATTCAGCAGATGTGGAAGAATCCATTATGAATCCCCATTTCAATCGATTGGTTGAGGAAATAATGAGGAGGGATAGACAATACTTCTTACAAATGATGGCACAAAGTGGAGCCAAGATACCTCATGATTTTGACATGTCTCAAATAATGGAACATAGACCTTTGCAACAACCTCACTCCAATATGGATCAAAGGAGACCTAATAGTGGAGGAAATAGAGGACCACATATGGTACCTGAATCACCATCAGCTTTGCTTCAAAAACTACAGGTCCCACATACACATGGTCAAACATATGATACGCACCTTCACAGACCATTATGGAAGTCTTATGCAGACAGATATGCTCAATCACATACCAATGCTAAGGATCAACCACCAAAGCAATTGGATATTCAAAGGCATGCTCAAAATTTGGACACAAGGAAACCTCGTGTCAAATTTGGGGGTAACACATTAGAACATGACATGCCTGTAGAGTATGGTATGCATGGACAAAATAGATATTTCGTTCCTCAACATGAATCTATACCAATTGCTCCATATATGCAGCATCACTATAGACCTCCTCCATATGAACATGTGTATGATCAATATCATCCATATATGCAACATGCTCCTCCTCCAATTGGTGCCTCAAGCATTGGGTATGGTCCAAGAAGTCGATCTCCACCTAAGAGAAATTTGGAGCAACAAATCAGGGACTTACAAAAAAAAATGGAGGACATAAATACACCGAAGCCAACATACACAATGACAGACATATGTCCTTATCCATTTCACAAGAGCATTCCAATGCCTCCTTTTCCTACACACTTTGTGATGCCTAAATTTGATAAGTATAGAGGAAAAGGGGATCCTAAGGCACACATAAGACAATTTTTCACAGCTTGCATTGAGGTAGCAGCAGAAGAGACATATTTGATGAGATTATTCCCACAAAGCTTAGGTGATCAAGCTATGGAATGGTTCTCCCAACTTCCACCTGGAATTAAGTCATGGGGTGACTTAGCAGAGGCATTTATTCAACATTTCTCCTACAACATAGAGACAGACATATCAGTCACTACTTTGTGCAATACTAAGCAAAAATAGGGAGAATCTTTTGCATCATTTTTACAAAGATGGAGAAATCTAGCCAGCAGATGCTCTTGTGAAATTCCACAAAAACAAATGGTAGAAATGTTCACCCAAAATGTTAACAAAGAGATTGGTTATGACTTAAGGAAAGCTTGTTTGTCCACCTTCAAGGACGTCATTGAAAAAGGCTTAGCGACAGAAAAGGTCCTAATTGAACAAGGAGTCACTAAAATATTCAAGGAAAACAAAGATGACTTTAAAGGAAAAGATTACAATAAGGGGCATGCACATGTAGGAAGGCCAACTGCCTAGAGCACACTTCTCATCACAAAAGGAGCCTCACTGACTAAAAACTAAATCTATACTACAATTCGGAAATAAGAATGAGCTGCAAGAATAGCATCTCCTATGCCTGAGTACAGTTTTTGTTAAGCTCAATGTCGAAGGTCTTAAACCTCTTACACAAACCCAATTTGATCACCTATGATCGACCAAAACCTCTGCATATGATTACAACTTTATTCACACACAAATAATCCAATAACCATAATCTCAGACCACAATCTACAAAGAGATATTACATCATATTTATACCAACCCGGGACCTAAACAATTAGGTCGCCACCTAAAAGATAATACAATAAATCCATTACATAAACCTACAAACCAATGATAATCCAAGTCAGCCTAAGACCAAAACAACATTAACCAAACAATAATCCAACCGGTAACGCATCAAGAGCATCCACCAACATGTTACATAAACCAGTCCATAACCTAGAAGAATAAGACCACAACTCTACGGAAACCCGGTAGACAACCAAAGAAGCTAGTGTTGAAATAAATGACAAACATCAATGCAACACATAATCAATTCCTCCAAATTGCCAACACTTAACTCACACACTACAGTTCAAACCATAATTTTGCACGCCTTTCCAGGTGTATAAAAATCTCAACCAACAATTTACATATAGATATATGTATATGTATATGATATTAAATTAACAAAATATATTTTTGTGGGAGTTGGTTGTAATTTTGGTGGTTTAATTAATTAAGTCATTTAATAAATAAATTATGTTTGTAATGCTTTTTTGGTTATTTTGGTGGTTGGAATGGTTGCAATTCCTATATAACTTTGAAGAGGGAAATTTATTTTGTTTGGTTTTTGGTGTCCCAAGTCACGCATGTGCAACTATGCATCTACATGTGAAAAAATATGTTACAAGTTGCAACTACATAGATACAAGCTACAAATACATAGCTCCAAGGTACAATTGCACATGAAGAGCCCACAATTGTGCAACATTAGCCTGAAAGTATGTAGGTATTGGCTTAATTGTGTAGGTCTTCTATTTTGGCCTTCTTTCATCCCTATAACGTCCCAGAGGCTTAGTTTGGTTTAGAACCTTGTCTATCATGTGGTTTTGGTTCTAACTGATCTTATTTTGGTTTATTTGTGTTCATATGTACATTCTTGTGCTTGGATATGCAAGAATCTAGTTGATTCTGTATTTGGGAGTAGTTTCATGCGTGAATCCTTGATGATTAAGGCTTAGAGAGGCCTATGTGTATGGCTATGTGTTTCCATGATTATGGATTCATGATTGTTCTATATGAGATATCTATGTCCTTAGTGCTTTATGATTCCTTGAGTGAACCCTAGGGCATGGGTATCTAGATGCACTAAGGGAGAATTTTTCTCAATGAGGGGTGATTGTTCTATATGAGATATATATGTCCTTAGTGCTTTATGATTCCTTGAGTGAACCCTAGGGTATGGGTATCTAGATGCACTAAGGGATAATTTTTCTCAATGAGGGTCAAGGCCCTAAAGAGGATATTAGGATAACATTGGAGAGTTTCTTAATCAAGTGATAAACTGATTAATGAACTAGGGTGAAAAACATTAACAAGATAATATGGTTCCTTGCCCATGTCCTTGAGTACTTGTATAGACTAAGGATGGGATTGGGAAGCCTTGGCCATCTGAGAGGCATTGATCTTGCATAATCGAACCTCCTTGTCTTCATCAAATTATTATTCATTTCTACATGAGCTCTATTATGGGGGTCGAGGCCTAGAGAGGCTACCAGGATAACCCATGTTGAGTCTATGTGATGAAATTTTTTCCTTATTGTACTCTAGTATCCTATCCTAGTTGGTTGTGAGTGGAAACCTCTGGTGGATCCTTTTCATGTTTATGTTTAGGATTTATACTTGTGTATACATTTTATTCTCATGGATGTCGGTGTTGTGCTTGAGAGTATACCTTGTTTCTCCTTCTTGTTGGCTCGTCTGTTTGGGTCCTTGTGTCTATCTCCTAAGCATGCTAGGGTGGACCTGAGAGTTCCACATGGTCAGGTGGTTATTTCCTACCTCCATTGGGGACCAGTGTCTTGTTTGTAAGAATTTGAAAAGATCTTGTCTTCTTCATTCCAGTACCTATATCTTTCCAGTTGCAATTTATTTAGTAAATGTAAATTTAATGTGATATGTACTATTGAGAAGCATTGTAATTGTATTGTTATTGATTCTTGAACACTCCATAGGGAGGTTGATGTAATTTAGGTTGACATAGTTAAGATTGATATAATTATGTAATGATGGAATAGTTTTAGGTGGTTCAATGTTGGTATTGACTACCAATATGTGATTGTATTTCATCTTATTTCAAGTTGAGAGGTTATCATAGGAACATTGTTTTAGTGCTTAAAATGAACCTAGTTGTAGATGATAATTGATGCTTAGGTTATGTAGAGTTATGGTAATTTAATTAATGATTTATATGTGCTAGTTGATGTTTATTGTGCTGCATAGTAGCAATGTTAGGGAACCCATAGAGGACATGTTTTAGAGATGTATGTTTATCTTCCGCTTGTGCACTGTGATGGTTATTTATATGATGTGTTAGATGATATCATGTATTATGAATTATGAGTTTTTTTTTTAATATTGCTATGTTATTTTGTATGTGTAGAGGACAAATATTTTTACCTCTACGATGATGGATCTTAGAGAAAAAACTATCCACTGCTACCTCACTTAAATTGGTGCTAAAGGTGAGCCAAAGGATAAAAACATAACAATAAAATAACCACTAAAATAAGCTATGAAATTTTAGAATATTGAAGATAATAGGATAATAAAATTATAACTATTATGAAAATATAGAAACAAAATTAGATTATACAAGAGGACCTATTCGGTCTCGAGTCCTACACGCCAGTGCATTGCAAGGACGTGTACATGCTACATTGTTGTCTATACGTACAAAGACCTGCAACTACACATGAAATGTTCTAGAACCTTCCCTTAGCCATGCAAAACTTTTTCACCACCTACGTACCCAGAGACAGGGGAAAATGTTGGGTTTTGTATAGGGGTTTGCCTCAGTCAAACCCCCACTTTGGTGTTTCCACTACCATAGATAGACAGATAGATAGATTTGATAAAAAGATAAATTGTAATAAAAACTAACCCTGCTTAATGGAGGAAACCCACTACTACATATGATTTAATGATAAATGATAAATGCAATAGAAACAAGGCTTACTTAATGGAGGAAATATTGGAATCAATGAACACTGAGAAGGGGGGTGAATCAGTGTTATATAATTTGCAAATTTATTAGACTGATCTTAATCCACCGGATGCACAAGAAAGAAAATGAAATGTAGAAACTTAAAACAAATATCCACACAACCATAGCACCAAGATTTTTATGTGGAAACTCAGAAAGGAAAAAACCACGGTGGGATTTGAACATACAATATTATTAAACTACGCCCAGAATTATGATAATATTACATAAGGGGAATGCACTTGCATTCAGGGACACTGCCTAGAGCTCACTGCTCAATTACAAAAGGGCTACTACCCAGAGGAAGGCTCACTGCCTTACATGCTAATACAAAATGATTACAATAGTGAATGAACTGAAGTATAGCATCTAACTATGCCAGAATATAGTTTCGATTAGGCTCAAATTGTCTCCTCCACTTGATCTGTCACTCATTGGACCACCAAAAGTTTCAATCACATTCACCAAAATTTCATGTTCACTCATAAAGACTCTCTTCACTCATAACATATATCAAAATGATCAACCAAATCAATCTTATTTATCTACACCAACAAAAAGAATCATTAACCATGTCGGCCTCCAAAAACAGCATAATACGCAACATGAAACGTGTATCACAAAATTGGCTCAACCCGTTGACAAATCCAAATGCAGACCAAAGAAAGATGATAATAAGTGTAGACGTATAAAAATGACCATATTCCTAAATGAATATTCAATGTTCATTTTATTCTCATTCCTCTATTTAGTTAAATCTAATTTAATTAAATCAACCACATTCTTCTATTTAATTAAATAAATTATTCAATTTATTTATTTAAATTCACTTAAGCTCTTTATATCATTTATTTGAATAAATCATTTTATTTGATTAAATCCCTTCTCCCTAATTTTTAATTAAATTTACATTTAATTGAATAGTTTACTCCAATTAAATAAATCTAATTTATTTAATTTCCCAACTTGCAACCAAATTGAAATAAAACAATTTATTTTAATTAATCTTATTATTCCTCATCCACTTGCATTTTCTTACATCTCCCACTTGCATCCTAATCCCCTTCCTAAATTCTTCTAGAAACCATCTAATCCTAATCATTTAACCCAAACCCATCAATTATCCCCTTTCCCTAAATCTGAGGAGGTCACTTCTCAAATTTGGAGTAAAGTCTTCAAAAGGCATCAAAGCCTTTATGCCTTCAACAAGCTAACTTGTTGAATACCCCCAAATTTGGAAGAACTCTTACAAATTTTTCCCCAAAGTCTTCAAACCATTAATGGTTAACTAACCCTTAGTGGCATGGTTAGAGACTTTTTGACTAACATGACCCTCATCTAACCCAGGGGTCTCATCAAGCATTTATTGCTTTGACCATGGTTATCCCTTTAACCTTTGCACAAGAGTTTACCCCTTGGGTAAAAGCTTTATCCATTGGATAACCCTAACCTAACCTTAACCCTTACCTTCTAAGGTAACCATGAGGTATTCTCAAGCATTTAATGCTTCTTACATCTCCTCTCAAGCAGTCTTATGTTGACAATTGTCACCATTTCATTGGTGAAAATTGTAAACATGGATTGATAACTTTCAATCCTGACCCTTGATTAACTCCTCTAATCTTGACCATCCATTGCCCTATTTTCACTATAAATAGAGCTCTCATTCCTCCATTTTAAGGATCAATCCAAGCTTTTAGTATCTCATTTATGCTCAAATTTATCAATACATCTAGCTTCTCTTTGTAATAGGAATTAATCTAATAAAAATTTTAGAGTATTTCCTTTATCATTAGCTTAAATCATTAACTAGTATATCATGTTAGGATAGTATTGCTACTAACCTTGTCATCTTATAATCTAGTTTACTTCATTTGTAGAATCATGCATAGATAGGATGCATTTCATGTTAAAGTCAATCTAAAGCATCCCTCGTTCTTGCATTCGTCATCCCTAAGTCAATTTGCTCAGTAATCTGAGAGCAAAGGCATTCGCTTGAGGGACCTTGTGAGATAGAGAACCATGCAACCTACCTTGGGAAGTTGAGTCATTCTTCATGACTCCATAACTTGCACCAAGAAGCCATGTGGGTGTGTGGACAAGTCCCTTTGAACATATTTTTCACATTTTAAGTTGCATAGCCCTGCTTTTCCCGCACACATTTTTGGTGCCCACTGTGGGGTTCAACCCCATTAATCAAATAGATTTTTAAAACTAATCACTTTTGCAGGTATGTAGGAAACAGGAATCGGCACGTGGGGAACATCCCTTAGCGCATCTGGTTAATAGTCTAGTGCATCTGGCTCACTGTTTGGCACATAGGACTCATTCCCTAGCACATGCAAACCATTGCATAGCACATAAACTTTATTAACACTTTCTTGTAGGTCTCGGCGTGGGAAAATAACAGAGCAGCGCATTCAGAAAATAGTTCAGCGCATCACGTCTATCCGATAGCACATCCCAATTATCTGGTAGCACGTACAGTCTTTTCTGTAGCGCATCACAAACAGAAAGCAAAAATTAAAACTGTAACTGAGCCTAAATTTAGACTTATAGAAGTCCACAGATAACCAAAAAATTTCTAACTGTTTTGGTTGGTATTTTGCAAGGTTTTGACAGTTTGTTGCAGATAGGAGCTTAATTTTATTTTCAGAATTATAAATCGTTTAAATTTTTACTAACTTAGTTAAGTTATTTAAAATTTAGGGTCTTTTTAATTCTTGTTGGATAAAATTGAACTCACCTTATTTGGGCAAATAAAAAGAACCACAAAAACAATACTTCTTGCTTTTTCTAGGGAAACAAATTTTCACTTTGGGCTCTAAAAAGAACAAGGCAATCTTTCCATTTTTGCAAACAAAGGGAGTTAAAAAGAACTTCACCATCCTTTGGTGCATAAAAGGATCCACTTAAAATTTTTGCAAAGTAAAAGAATCACACATGTCCAAAGTCATTTACAATTAAAGAGGGAAGATCTTCCCCTTTTTATCGATTTCTTTCGTTGACCAAACATCGAATTTGCTTTGTTGACTAGGTTCTTTTCTTAGATCAGAAAATCATTGTCTTAAAAGGATAAAATAAACACCATGTTTTCGTGGAGAAACATCTCCATATAGATTTTAGCAAATCATTGCCTTGAAGGATAAAAAGAACCTTGTTTGCCTTGTCTCGAAAGTGGAAGGTATATGCTCTCCCCTTAACTAAGTGATCAAAAAGATAGACCACTCTTACGCTTTCAGTGATATTGTATTAAATCCTTTAGCAAACCTACCTTCTCGAGGGGTTGAAAAACTTTTAAAGTCATTCTTTGGATGGTGTGAAGGGAATGACCTAAGTGGGGAACGACTTTGAAGCCAAGTGTTCCAACCCACTATAATCAAAAGTGGAAAGTGACGAAAGTCCTTTGCAATAGTTGCGCGTAGTGATTAGCCTTCCCCTAGTATCCTTGTGATACGTAAAGTCTTTGTTCTAAATATTGGGAAGCCTCTTGAGGGATTTTATCACTGACAAGTGAACGGGAAGCCTGATTACGAACTTTAGCATAGAAACTTTGAGCGAAGTTAGTATCCAGACATTTGTAATATCATAGTGCAAGGGTGGGGAAGAATCCGCCCCCAAGATCACTCACCATATATCTCCCAGGATAACTACTCAATTGTGAAGCAATTCACTTTGGGTTAATTTCTGGCAAAAGGTAATAAAACGGACGCCCCCTAGGGGGTGATACGGTTGTTTGAGCTGATGGAGTATCGAGACTAGTGGGCTATGATATTGCTTATGACCTTTGAATAAAGAGTCTGACTGAGTTGCATGTTGTATCTAAACATGTTAAAACATTGAGGATTTGAACACATCCTCGCAAAACATACACTCATTATTTAGATTAGGCAAAATGGTTGTCTCTTTGGTGTTGTGTTTTCATTTGTTACTTCAAAAAATCATCCATCATCATTGAAAACTAAAAACAAAGTTCCAAAAATTGCAAAAAAACAACCAAGCCAATACTATCAGGGCAGTTTAGCGCGTAAGAGAAACCTCTTAGTGCATGAAAACCGTCTTTTAGTGCATACGACCTTCACCTTAGCGCATTAAGTCTTAACGTTAGCACTTCATAGAAATCCAAAACTAGCAGTTTAAAGTAGCGCCTTTTGGAAACATTCTGGCGCATTGAAGCATCAGCTTAGCACATGAAGACCAAACTTTAGCGCGTAGAGATCAATAGTTAGCACATTGGCGGCCCATATTAGCGCAAAACCTTTTGAACCAAGACAAAATCAAAACAAACTAGTTAGCGCGTCACAGGGGGCAGCGTAGTGCGTGGGGTCTTTTCTCTAGCGCATTAAGGACTTTATGTAACGCATTGCGTCTCTATCTTAGCGCGTAGCAAAAACCAAGTAAACAGGGGGCAAAACAAAGGCCATTTTTGAAAAATTTGAAAACAATTTAGGGAGCTTCCCTTCCTCAGCCCGAACTTCATCAAACAGAAAATCAAAACAGAGTATCAAAAACTATTCTCAAAAGCAAGTTCTCCATAAAACAAAGTTGCCAAAATCTGAAAACTAGTCGCAAGATAACACATCTCTCCTATCAAAATCAGGAAACCTCATCACAAGTATCAAATAGGTCCTTCAATTGAACGGATTTCTATCCAAAAAAAACACTTGTTTTAAAAACTCCAAGTTGTCAAATCGAGTTTCCATATCGGGAAAGCTCGTATTCCATATCATTTGATGCACTTTGTCGTGAGGGGGCATCTAAACCTTCATTTGATAAAGTAAAACTTGAGTTTCCAAAACAAGCCAACTAAATCCAAAACAAATCAAAGGAAACCATTGATCACTTGTGCATGACTAATCCTCATATTCTAAGAAGAAAGAGTATTTATCATAGCACTAAGCTGAGGAAACAACAACCCAGTTCTCTGAAACTTGCCAAATGGAATAAATTTTTATACTTCAATCGCCAACTCTTTAAATCTCATCGAACATTCCTTCATCATATTCGCTTGTATCTTCAAGACAAAACCAACGAATTTGACAAAGAACCATTGAGGAGTAGAGCATTCTGTTAAAAATTAGCATTCAGTCAATGCCTAAATCAAGGGGAAAAGATCAATCTGGCCTTCTTTCCCAAAGAGTGCATCACTTACAACATACCCCGATTTGAACCACCAACCCCTGAATAGAACATCGTTGAGGAGTTCATTCCTTTTGTCACATAAAGCTTTTACTAGATGCTTGTTGTTACTCGCTCTCAACGAAACAAACAAAGCGAAATGCAACCAGAGTCCAGTATGAATCAAAGATTATCAAATCCTTTTGAGTGTCCAAATCTAGAGGATACCAAAATTTCTGAGGAACTCCTCCAAGAGTGTCAAGAAAGCACTTCATTTCAAAAACTTGTGGAAAGACTCATGGAAAATGACAAGGAAAAATATCTACTCATGCTCACAAGTAAAGGAGTTAAACTCCCTGAGGACTTTGACACTGATATATTTAGAACAGGATCTCAACATTATGACTATCAAGAACGAAAAAAGAGAGGAAGAAGAACGTGACCCTGAACAAAACATACCTGAGCAAAATCTAGCAGAACAAAATATCCCTGAGAAAAACATCCTAGAGCAAAACATACCATTCCACACACCATTTCAGCTTAGAAATCATGTAAGGGAAGAATTCTTCCCTCGACAAAATAATGCACCTTTGATTGCTCTCACTCAACAAATACAAATGTTACAAAGAAAAATGCAAGACATGCAACAAGGGACAAAAGTACGGTACTCCTTAACTGAAATTTGTCCTTATCCTTTTGACAGACGGTTGAACATGGTTCCTTTTCCCCCAAACTCAGATATTCCCAAATTTGACAAATATGATGGGAAAAGTGATCCTCATGATCATGTCCGGGAATTTTGTACCATGAGTCTTGAATTCGCCCATGATGACACCTATTTGATGAGGTTATTCCCAAGAAGCTTGGGAGGACAAACAATGGAATGGTTATCCAAAATCACACCTCCTGTCAGATCATTCGATGAACTAGTCAACAAATTCATAACTCAATATTCCTACAACATTCAAAATGCTATCACTATGCTAGATATATGTAATACCAAGCAGAAAAATAATGAAACATTCATGGTATTCCTTAAACATTGGCAACGTATGGTTTCGAGATATCCTTGAGATGTGCCGGAAAAGGAAAAGATGTAAATTTTCATCGACAACTTGAATAGTGAGATGAGTTACATACTCAAACTTCAATGCATACCATCTTTTGCCAAATTAATTGAAAATGGCATCCAAGTAGAGGAGGCATGTGTCAAGAAAGGAACATTGAAATTCTTCAAAGAAGGAACAAATTCATCCAACTACAACAACCAAAACAATAACAACTTAGACAAATCCAAGTTCTGGACCCGAAACAAAAACAATGGAAATGAATGAGGAAACGAATCAAATGATGCAAAATCCAAGCAACCAGTGTTAGCTTTATCAGGAAATCCTCAAGATACAAAGAATCCAAAAGGTGCTAACCAAGGTACTAACACTTATGCACTGACTACCAATCAAGATCAACTCAACACAAACAACGCCAATAATACCCAAAGCAATAACACCAATCGAGGACCTAATACAAACTCACGAGGTAACACCAACAACTTTCAAAAATGCATTTACACACCACTAGGGCAATCCTTGGAATCAACATTCAGAGAACTCCTGGAAAACAAAATTATCTCCTTACCAGCAATCAACAACTTTGAACCACAAATCAAACCACCCTGGTGGAATGATTCGCACTTTTGTGATTTTCATCGCAACAAAGTTCATCAAACAAATGATTGCATGAGACTGAAAAACATTGTTCAAGACATGATTGATAGAGGTGATTTAACAGTCGATGGTCTCAAGACAAATGATGACCATGGAGCCTTTAAGAATCCTCTTCCAAACTACAACAAGGATGGAGCTTCAACATCAAACAATACACATGGAGCTCGTATCAATCACATATACAATAACACCATCAATCACATATCAACTGAGGATAATCAAGTAAACATCATCACAATCAAAAACAAGTGTGAACATGAATCCGTCAATGTAACAACCAGAGCTCAAAAATATGTCTTGAAGGGGCATACGTCAACAACAAACACTATACCAAAAATTCAATATGATCTAGTCAGTCAACTACGCAAAACTCCTGCTCAAATATCTATACTGGAGTTGCTAAAACTTTTGCCAAAACACAAAGACATCTGGGAACAAGCACTATTGGAAACAAATGTACCTCAAGATCTAGATGCTGATAAATTCCAAGCCATGGTGGATCATATGACAGGGCCTCATAACCTCACCTTTTCTTAGTATGATAATATCTCATTGAGCCATCCACACAATACTCCACTCCATATTGAAGTCTTGGTCTACAAGCATCAAGTCAAAAGAGTATTAATAGATGGAGGAGTTGGACTCAATATCTATACCTTAAAACTTATCTGTGCATTAGGCTTCTCTGAGCAATCTATTGATCCATGCAAAAAGATCACTATCAAAGTATATGATGATGAAGAAAGATCATCTAAAGGAACAGTGATGTTGCCAATTCAAGTAGGACCAATACAAAAGGGCATTATGTGCCAAGTCTTAGACATAGACCTCACATATAATATCTTATTGGGTTGACCTTGGATACATGAAATGCAAGCAGTATCTTCTACTTATCACCAGTGTGTTAAGTTCCCTTACAATAGACAGGAGATTTCTATATCAGAAGATCATAACCCATTTCAACATTGTAATGCTATGGGGGCAGCCCAAGACAGCTTGGTTCCACATAATAGAGAAAAACAAAGTTCCTCAAAACCACATCTTCTGCAAGAAAAGTCTAAATCGCTATCTATGGATTTCAAGCAGAAAATGAAAATCAAATAGCAAGGCATGGGAGAATACTCTTTGGAACCCTTGTGTTTGGACAACTTACCAGTATCACCTAAATCTCATGGATTACCTACAACATTAACACATCAAGCAAACCAGCCCATCACCAAGTTTGAGGGTAAATTTATCCAACTAGGCACTCTAGCACATGAATCAGAGGAAAAACGCATCCTTAGTTGGCTATACAAGGATGAGGAAGCAGACAGAGCGGCTACTATGGAGGTAGCTATAGCAACACACCTGTATGGAAAAGGTTACTTGATCATGCAACAAATGGGATACAATGGCAAAGGACCTATCAGCAAATGTCAGGAGGGCGTCACAGAACCATTAGATCCTCCTTCACAATTCAGTAAAGATGAAATAGGATTGGGCTATGAATACATTCTACCACCAAGGAAGACACCAAGCAAATACCAAAAACCTCAGTGGAAAGCAAAGAAGAAATACAAGGAGGACTCCTGGAAGGAGGCACTATTTGAGTGAGCAGAGACTATACGCAAAGAATGTGAATATCAAGAATGAAAGCAACATCTAGAGAAGGCCATCAAACAAAAGAAGGAAGCATCTACTGCAGAAGCACATCATATTCAAGAACCAATATCGGACAAAGAGGAATCACCTCCTAGTAACATCATTCCTCCCCGAGGAGAGACAGTATATGAACAAATGCAAAGAGTGGAAGCAGGATCTGACACAGAATCAAAGAAAACTATCAAACTTGTATCAATCATCAAAGACCTGTTCTCACCCTACAACATACCAGTCCACAGCACTGCCAGAATCTAGGATAATACCTCTGAGACTGATTCCAATGAATATGAATGGGGCAGTTGTTCTAATGTTACTAAAGATATTGGTGCAAATGACAATCATACACCCATCTCTCAAGAAGAACATGAAACAGAATCTAGACCACTTGAATTTGGTCCACAAAATATCTATGACACCAAAGAAAATGAGCAGCGAAATTGTGAGCAAGTCTACACAAAAGATGATACCATCGAAGACCTCGACGAGATCCTTAACTTCTTTAATACCCCGGCCAACCACGATGATACCTCCATTCTGACACTTACAACAGCTGAAATTGATCCACCTAATGACTCCTTACCACTTGTCTTTCCTAACCTCATAGACTGGGATGAACCTAAAACTCATGATATACCAATTTTCCCAAATGATGAATCCATTATCTATTACTTGTGTATCATTAACTTGGAAACAAACTCTACCAGTGAACAAAGTAATGACATCTACAATCAGGGGAGTGTCAAGTCTCTCGATCGCAAAAATGAACAAAATAAAAGATCTAGTGCTGAAAACTAGTCAATAGCAGCAATAGATCACAAAAAAGTAAAAATAAAGGACGCATCTGAAGGTGAAAACCTTTTTAAGGCACCTAAAGATGGGAGACTTGACACTCTTCCTGAACATTATCAGGAGAAATCACCCATATTGATTGAGCCCACTCAATCAATCAACATTGGTACAGCATAAGTAGCCAAAAACATAAACCTGGCAGAATCTTTGACAGAGGAAGAAAAATCAAAGTTTATACAATTTTTCAAAGAAAAGCAAATCAACATTGTTGGTCATATGCAGATATGCCCAGGATTGATCCACAATTAATCATGCATTATTTGTCCATTGCTCCAAGAGCTAAGCCAGTCGAGCGAAAATTGAGAAAGATAAATCCACATGTAGCACTCATGGTTAAAGCTGAGCTGAAGAAACTATTAGACGTCGGATTTATTCGATATATCGACTATGCTGAATGGATTTCCAACATCGTACTAGTATCAAAACTAGATGGCAGTACCAAAATATGTACTAATTTTAGAGATATCAACAAAGCCTATCCAAAGGATGACTTCCCTTTGCCTAGTATCGACATAATTGTAGAACTCACAGCAGTCCATGCAATGCTATCACTAATGGATGATTTTTTTAGGCTATAATCAAATCAAGATAGCCCCGGAGGATCAAGATAGAATAGCATTTACCTGTCCTTGGGGAACGTATTGTTGGAATGTCATGTCATTTGGCTTAAAGAATGAAGGGGAAACTTATCAACGAGCAATGACAATAATTTTTAATGACATGATGCATACCTTCATGGAAGACTATGTTTACTAGCTAAATCATTTACCTGGGCAAAACATCTAAGCAACTTAGAAAATATTTTTGACAGATTGGAAAAGTTCCAAGTCAGGCTCAACCCTAAGAAGTGTGTCTTCGGGGTTACATCAGGCAAGTTACTAGGCTACATAGTTTCAGTTAAGGGTATTGAAGTGGATCCAGCAAAGGTACAAGCCATTATGGAGATGCCACCACCAAATAACATCAGCCAACTCAAATCTCTACAAGGACGGCTTCAGGCGATTTGTCACTCAACTAGCAGATAAAAGTCTACCATTCAATCATTTGCTACATAAAAATGTACCATTCAAATGGGAAACCAAATGTGCAGAATCATTCTATCAAATCAAGCAATATCTAATGAACCCACCAATTCTAGTACCACCAATAGTAGGGAAGCCACTCATTCTCTACATTTCAATAACAAATATATCACTGGGGACATTATTAGCACAAGAAGATCAACAAGGCAAGGAACGAGCTATATATTACATCAGATGGACATGGAATGGATATGAACTCAACTATACATTCATTGAGAAGGCTTGTCTAACAGTGGTATTTGCCTCTCAAAAGTTCTGACACTACATGCTAGCTCACACAATTAAGCTAGTTGCAAAAATCGATCCTCTCAAATATTTAGTCATCAAAGCAGCTCTTACAGGCAGATTGGCTAAATGGGTCATGATTCTCAGTGAATTTTATATCCACTACACAAAGTGATGAGCTATCAAAGGACAAGCAATTGCAGATCAACTAGCTGAAGTACCACTACCTGGAAAACAACCTATGGAGATCGAATTTCCAGATAGGGATGTTCTTGCTATTTCCACCAAACAATGGACCCTATACTTGATGGATCCTATACTCAACATGGCTCAGGTATTGGCATTATATTCATCACTCCTGAAGGGCACACCATACCAAGATCATATTGGCTCATGTTTCCATGCACAAATAATGTTGCTAAATATGAGGCAATAGTTATACGCATCAAAATGACCATAGAATGGAGAATCACAGAATTAAAAGTCTAAGGAGATTCACAACTAGTCATCAATCAAATTAACAATGACTATCAGACAAAGGATGACAAGCTACTACCATACAAATGAATGGTGGATGATTTCAAACAATATTTTGTACACATCACCTTCGAGCAAATACCAAGGTTGGACAACAGAGTAGTCGATGCAATGGCTACTATCGCTTCACTACTGCAAATTCCAGAACAACAGAATCGTTACGAGTTTCTGGTAGAGCAACTAGTCTCCCCAGCCTATGACCATTCTGATTCCCATTTTATCTATGCCTTGACCGGTTCTGACTCTCTGTTATACGAAATGATATACGACTATCTTAAAAACAATATCCTACCCATTGACCTATCCCGAAACCAAAAACGCAACTTTATTCGGCAAGTCGCCCATTATACTCTCACTGCTGATACTTTGTACCGTTGAGGTCTAGATGGTACTCTTCTTCATTGCCTTGATCATAATGAATTTGACTCCACTTTACAATAGCTTCGTGAAGGTATTTGTGGCACACATTCAAGTGGTCCTACTCTTGCTAAAAAACTTCTAAGAATGGGATATTACTGGCTGACAATGGAAAAAGAATCTTATCATTTTGCAAAGAAGTGTCCTAAATGCCAAATCCATGGCAATCTTATACATGCACCAGCATAGGAACTACAGCCATTCATGACATCCTGGCCCTTTTGCCAGTGGGGACTGGACTTAGTCAGCAAAATACATCCTTTATCTTCAAATGGACACAAGTTCATTATCACTACAACAAAATATTTTACCAAATGGATTTAAGCAATCCCCATGACCATAGTGACTGGGAAACAAATAGCACCTTTTATCCTTAATTATCTAATCTGTCGATATGGCATTCCAAGTTCCATCATCATAGATAATGGATGACCTTTCAAGAACCAAGATGTGCGAGAACTATGTGAAAATTTCAAAATCCAACATTGTTTCTCTACACCTTACTACCCACAGGGGAATGGTCAAGCAAAAGCATCCAACAAGACAATATTGAAAATCCTAAAGAAAATAGTGAATGATGCAGGCAAAGCTGGGCATGTACAACTCAATCTAGCACTTTGGGCATACAGAACTAGCATCCACACACCTATGAGAGCTACAACATATTCATTGGTGTATGGATCAAAAGCCATTTTACCCTTGGAGGTAGAAATTCCATCTCTCAGAGTCTCTTTGAAAGGCCTAATTCCAAATGAAGAGTATCAAGTCAACTGACTGCAAGAGCTATAACTTCTAGATGAAAGATGCCAATGTTCCTACACTCATCTCAAATCATATCAACAACGTATGTGCAAAAGCTACAACCACAAGGTCATTCCCACAATTTTTAAAATTGGTGATTTAGTACTCAAGGAAAATCTAGGAAATCAGCAAGATCGAGAAAAGAAAGGGAAATTTGAACCTAACTGGTTAGGTCCCTATGTCATCATATCAGCATATGGATCAGGTAGTTATCAGCTAACAACTTCAGAAGGAGATGTGCTCGATGAACCAACTAACAACATTCATCTGAAGAAATACTACACTTAAGCAGTCTAATGCACGGAAAAGTCAAAAATATCAAAATATCAAAAAATATCAAAAAAAAAAACAAATAAAAAGGTACAATAAAAGCAACTGGTGAAAACCTGGAAACAGGCGCTACTGTGAGAGGACAGCTCCTCTATTTATCTTTACTACCAAACCGGTATATCCACAGTCCAGCCTATTGGCCATCGCTCGATATTTTTATCGCATTATCCAGGACATACTTAGCGTAGTCACTATCCTGGTTTATCCAAATATCATTTCATCATATCCCACCATGGCTTGGTAATCACTGTACAAATTCAAAGGAAAACTCAGCTATGGGCAGCATTGATCAGATCTTGCAACAAATTCAAGACATCAAAACTTGTAGCATACTCAGAACATCATATCCAACAAACAACTCAACAATCACAAAACCACACATTAATCACTTAAAGGATTCACTAAACAAGATGGATGATTTTCTAAAGTATTAAATGTTTGCATCTTGCATGAAGTTTTGACTATTTTGCACTTAAACTTTTTTGAACTATTGGATCCTCTACATGTTCTCCACAATGCATCAAGCTAGAGAAAGTAATGGGGACTCTAATATTTTTTTAGTTTTATGTTTGTGAGGCGATCACTTGTACTGTGCAAATACTTATCTCGAGATGTGATTCACAACATATCACTGAAGACATGATTCCACTTTGTGCATACAATTGGTTTAATCTTGTCTATTTATACGTAATCTGCACTCAGGTCATCCTGGTTCAATTATACCTTGATGCTTGTGCTATCTTGCAAAATCAAAAATCATGTAAATTTCTTTCGCAGGTCATTATGGCTCAATTATACCATTATGCTTGTATAAATTTTCAACATATCCCAACAAATCAATGCTCAATGATGATAACTACAAAGAAAGCAAAAACATGTGGCTATACAGAGATGACAAACGCAGAATGAGGATGCTCAAATTAGTTGCATATCATTTTACAATTAGTTGCATATCATTTTACAATTAGTTGCGTATCAGTTTATAATTAGTTGCATATCATTTTACAATTAGTTGCATATCATTTTACAATTAGTTGCATATCATATCATACATCTCATTTTCAAGATACATCTCACAGCATATCATATCATACATCTCATTTTCAAGATACATCTCACAACATATCATATCATACATCTCATTTTCAAGATACATCTCATAGCCTATCATATCATACATCTCATTTTCAAGATACATCTCATAGCCTATCATATCATACATCTCATTTTCAAGATACATCTCACAACATATCATATCATACATCTCATTTTCAAGATACATCTCACAACATATCATATCATACATCTCATAAACATCATGCATTAACACATCATATTCATCACATATCAAATCACATACATCTAAGAATTGCATCATCATCATAGAATAATCAAAATCATATAGAAAGCATCATCCATAACACATCACATGAGGATCTTCAGGTATGACTATCTCCTGAGGGTGACGGTCTCACAGTAGATGTCCCAGCACCTAGATTTCTAGGTGGATCCTATCTAGGAGGCCCTGTCACGCCTCTACTCTCTGTCCTCAACCCAGTCTCTTGAGATCGACTGGATCTCGAAGCTATAAAACTCAACACTCTGTGCTCCCTGGGCACCGCATCCTCATAATGCCTCTTGTAGTACTTTGCCTCCTTGTCTCTCAAAGCCACCTCTCTCAGGGTATCTCTCATTGAGCCACCCGTCACTGCTCTCTCCAAGGCCTCTGATCGAGCCTCAGATTGACCCAACCACTCCAGAACTATATCTTGCTTAGTGGTCAGCTGTGTAATCTGTCATTGATGCGCCAATAGCTGTGTCTGTAGGTGTTGCACTGATAACTACAGCAACCTAATCTATGCATCCTCTTGGTGCATCAAAATTTGCATCTGGATGGGTACCTATGAAGTGGTACCCCCTATGCCTCTCCCTATCCTCGGTGATGGTGAGGGTAACACATCAGATCTCCTCCTCTAAGTCGGTTGTCTAAACTCGCCAGTCCCTCCCACCACTGCTATCACCTCTCCCACTCGCTCCTCTCCCCCAGCTCCAATAGCCAAGCCTCCTCTCCCTCTATCCACCACAGCTCGCCACACAACTCTCTCCACCTGAATCCCTCTCGCACCACCATCTCCACCCCTATCTCCTCTCCTCCCCACATCTCCACCCCTATCTCCTCTCCTTCCTCTATCCCCTCATCAATCTTGGCCACTTCCTCTACCATCGCCACCATCATCCCCTAAACCATCCCCACCTCCCACATCCAGCTCATCTCCATCCTTTCTCCATCTCCCTAGCCTCTCGGGCTACTCATCATCCCCATCATCGTCAAAAGTGGGAATCATCTCCACTAGATCTGATATCCTGGCAACTGCATGTGCTGCAAACAGTGTGGCGAACTCCTTTGTTATCCCTGCATCCACTACCCCATAGGCGTAGTCCCATATCTGACCGGCTAAGTGAAAGAAATCCTCAATCACCATCGTGCTATCAATAGTGGGTCCCCACTCTGGTATATTATGTCTCTGTTGAGCATACAAGCATGCTCCCTGTGGAACTCTCTACCGATGACCATATTGCCGCAACACCAGGCTATGCAAAAATCTCTCAATAACAAAGGGCGTCCGCCCTATCAAAAATCGGGTCATATAGACATAGGGCATCTCCCTCCCATCCTCTTCCCATACCTCACACTCCATATATGGTCTCCAGATGACCATATCAATATCATCTAAAACTCTCCTCCAATGCTCTAGTTTGCCCAGCTTACGTTGGACAACTATCCCTTGATATCTGTATGCATATGCATACCCAGCAAGCCTATCTTTGTCCGCCAGTGGCCTGGGTGTGGTAATATGCTCCCATGCCCATACCTATAGCAGTGTAACTCCAGCGGATAGACTGCTATACCCCAAGTACACCACATAATGCAGATCCCTGTATAAGTGGGCCAGCATAGCCGACCCCCATGCAAAGTGGCGACCCTGTGTCACCATGTCCTCTAGAACCAACCCCCATCCTACTGCCAGTCCCTTCGACCTATGGTCAGGACATAAGAAACCACTTATGAACCCTGTCAGCACTGATGGTAGAGGAGCGTAATCCAAATCTATGAACTCAACAAGGGGATCTCATATCCACAAACCGTATCATCCTGTAGAATCCGACGAACTGCCTTTGTCCTGCCCTCCTTTTTCTTCTCATATGGTAACAATGCACCTACCACAAGAATCAGCAGAATCCGGTAGCAATCCTCTAGTGTCACTGTGATCTCCCCTGTCGCCAAATGGAAGGTGTTGGTGTCACTATGCCACCTCTCAGCCAACTCTGTCAATAAACCCTGGTTAATGATAAATCGGGGCATCTCTAACAAAGAGGATAGGCCACACCTCTCAATGGTATCCCTGTCAACCTGTGTCAATCATGGTATCAATGACCACGGTCTCAGAAATCGCTCTCACAACTGAACCACTCCAATGCGCTCCTATCACAAAACAAACCAAGTCCAATATCAATTTCCTCATCAAATCAATTCATATCAAAATCAAATTCATATCAACTTGAAACTTTAAAAATCTAATCAAGTTCTACATCATATCAATTCATTTTCATATCAAATCATATCACCTTGTAACACAACTCAAGTTTCACATTCATATCAACTTGTAAAACAACTCAAGTTTCACAAATCATATCATCTTGTAAAACAACTCAAGTTTCACATTCATATCATCTTGTAAAACAACTCAAGTTCCACAACCATATCAGCTTGTAAAACAACTCAATTTCCACATATATATCAACTTGAAACAATGCATATCAAATCAAGTTCATATCAAACATCCATATCATAATCCACATCATATCAAATCAAAATCAAATCAATATCAACTTGAAACATTGCAAATCAAATTAAGTTATATCAAAACTCATATTGGACAACTTATCAAAACAATAACAGCAGACATGTAGACTAGCAATTCGCACCCATCCTGGCAAAACTGGCAAAAACTTACCTATCTTTCTTCGTCCAAAATCCTACTTCACCCAATTTTTTCCCCTCATGCACTAAACAATCTTATCTCCTTGCTAAACTGCTGGTTATGTGCTACCATGTCCTCTCAGCGCGCTACACCATTCACCCTATGTGCTAGCCAACACCTATGCGCTACCCTATCCTATTTATGTGTCACCTAAACTACCCTAAGCACTACAAACTCCTATGTGCTATCTTATCTTGGCCCTACATGGAAAACCTAACCCTATGCGCTAGGGTATACCTACGCGCTATCCTACACTACCCCTGTGAACCCTGGCTAACCCTATGTGCTAGGTCTCTCCTACGTGCTACCCATTTTCTCCTATGCGCTACCCTGTGCCCCCGGCATGCTAACCTATCTTTATGTGCTGTCCTAACCTAACCCTATGCGCTAGGGTATACCTACGCGCTATCCTACACTACCCCTGTGAACCCTGGCTAACCCTATGTGCTAGGTCTCTCCTACGTGCTACCCATTTTCTCCTATGCGCTACCCTGTGCCCCCGGCGTGCTAACCTATCTTTATGTGCTGTCCTAACCTACCGCTGCGCTATTCTAATATACCCAGATGCTACCCTACTTCATTAAACCGTACGTGCTACAAAGCCTATCGTATGTGCTACGGTTTGACCCCGACAAGCTAAAACGTTAAATTTGCATGGAAAAATTCAAAACCATGATAAAAAATGACAAAACAAAAATCCAAAAGGGGTCAAAAAGGATGACTTACCGGTGGTCCATACATGGCGGGCCTCCGATACCTCTGAACGCGCTCAAATCAATGAGAAGCAAAGGGAACTGACATTTTGTCTTTCTCTCCAAGTGTCACTTTCTCCAAAGTCAACAAGCACAAATGAGACAAAATAATCACTTTTTACCTTTTTATAGGGTAAATGAAAATTAGGGTTGCGTGGACCAACACGTAAATTGCTCATGGTCTCATTTTAAACCTCACAAACATCATTATCGGGAGATGAATCAATTTATCGTATTCAACATAGACAAAAATTTAAAATTCAATCAAATTTATCAAAACAAATCCAATTTTCAAATTTTTGATTCATCTCCCGAGGAGGCATTATCAACATCATTTGTCAAATCTGGGGCATCGTTTATCAAATCTGGGGCATGACATGAACATCTTGACATGACATCACACCGATCATAACCAAATCATGACAACACACCATTTTCTTTCAATCAACATGTGCACACACATCACTTCAAAGAGGGGCTAAATGTAGACGTATAAAAATGACCATATTCCTAAATGAATATTCAATGTTCATTTTATTCTCATTCCTCTATTTAGTTAACTCTAATTTAATTAAATCAACCACATTCTTCTATTTAATTAAATAAATTATTGTATTTATTTATTTAAATTCACTTAAGCTCTTTATATCATTTAATTGAATAAATCATTTTATTTAATTAAATCCCTTCTCCCTAATTTTTAATTAAATTTACATTTAATTAAATAGTTTACCCCAATTAAATAAATCTAATTTATTTAATTTCCCAACTTGCAACCAAATTGAAATAAAACAATTTATTTTAATTAATCTTATTATTCCTCATCCACTTGCATTTTCCTACATCTCCCACTTGCATCTTAATCCCCTTCCTAAATTCTTCTAGAATCCATCTAATCCTAAGCATTTAACCCAAACCCATCAATTATCCCCTTTCCCTAAATTTGAGGAGGTCAATTCTCAAATTTGGAGTAAAGTCTTCAAAAGCCATTAAAGCCTTTATGCCTTCAACAAGCTAACTTGTTGAATACCCCCAAATTTGGAAGGACTCTTACAAATTTGTCCCCAAAGTCTTCAAACCATTAATGGTTAACTAACCCTTAGTAGCATGGTTAGAGACCTTTTGACTAACTTAACCTTCATCTAACCTAGGGGTCTCATCAAGCATTTATTGCTTTGACCATGGTTATCCCTTTAACCTTTGCACAAGAGTTTACCCCTTGGGTGAAAGATTTATCCATTAGATAACCCTAACCTAACCTTAACCCTTACCTTCTAAGGTAACCATGAGGTCTTCTCAAGCATTTAATGCTTCTTACATCTCCTCTCAAGTAGTCTTATGTTGACAATTGTCACCATTTCATTGGTGAAAATTGTAAACATGGATTGATCTTTCAATCCTGGCCCTTGATTAACTCCTCTAATCTTGACCATCCATTGCCCTATTTTCACTATAAATAGAGCTCTCATTCCTCCATTTTAAGGATCGATCCAAGATTTTAGTATCTCATTTATGCTCAAATTTATCAATACATCTAGCTTCTCTTTGTAATAAGAATTAATCTAATAAACATTTTAAAGTATTTCCTTTATCATTAGCTTAAATCATTAACTAGTATATCATGTTAGGATAGTATTGCTACTAACCTTTTCATCTTATAATCTAGTTTACTTCATTTTTAGAATCATGCATAGACAGGATGAATTTCATGTTAAAATCAATCTAAAGCATCCCTCATTCTTGCATTCGTCATCCCTAAGTCACTTTTCTCAGTGATCTGAGAGCAAAGGTGTTGGCTTGAGGGACCTTGTGAGATAGAGAGCCATGGAACCTACCTTGGGAGGTTGAGTCATTCTTCATGACTCTGTAACTTGCACCAAGAAGTCATGTGGGTGTGTAGACAAGTCCCTTTGAACATATTTTTCACATTTTAAGTTTCATAGCTCCGCTTTTCCTGCACACAATAAGCTTCCCATAAGTTGGCCCAATCACCTCCAATACAAAACCAATCACTGAAATCATCCCTAAAATTCTGCAACACATGTTCACCAAAATGGCTCAGTTCTAACTTAATTACTAAATAGCAGACTTCTAAACTTGCACACAATTCAACACCGGATACTAGGATCACGAAATAAACTAACTCGGACCTTGAATCAGCTACCTTGATCACCGCAACCAAAATTACAATACCAATGTCAATATATGTACCATGGTCTCATGCTTTACCAGTTACAGAGTTCCCCCTTCCAGACTTATGCCTTATGAACAAAATAACTTCCGATAAGTCAAATGTATGTACATTGGATGTGATTATTGATATAAGTTGCAATCAATGACAACCCCTAAGCATTCCTCATGCATAAATCTTCACCAGAACAATGTCTCTTACCAACAATCTCCCCCTTTGGCATTGATGGCAACACTGTAAAATATGAGTTGTACACTCAAGACTACAAAACTTCAAAATTCTTCAAAATTCCAAACCACTAAGAATGTACAAGCTCCCCCTGAGAAATAGCACCATTTTTCACTCTGCTCTCTCCCCCTTTGATAGCAATGCCAAAGATAGGAATCCACCAACAAATATATGTACAACTACTTACAAAAATTGGAATATATCTGCAAAAATTATTCTAAGAGATAGCAAATGATTATCTTATGCCTTCTTCAAGGTTTCCAAAATACTAATCATTCTGAAGAAAAGGTAGCCATGCATCTTTGCTCCTCTTTTGTCAATCGGAAAAGGCTTATCCAGAGCATCCTTAGCATCTTGCATGCTACTCATCAATGAATCTATCTGGGTAGTAATAAGACTCCTTACTTCTAATACTCTACCCAAAACTATTTCCTTTTCTTCATTTAAACTCTTGATCCTATCTAATATACTCAAAACTTGGGGTTCAAAACTGATAGCCAATGGCAATTAAGGTTCATATGACTAAGATACATTAGCTAGTTGACTTTCACATTCCCTTATTTTCTTGTTAATGTCTATAGTGAATTTTGACAAAATCAGACATGACTTGTATATATTACCACCTTTGTCAAGTGCATCTTGAATACCTTTCAGTGCAACTAACAAACTGACTCTATCATCTTCAATCATCTTCAAAAAGTGTGTTAATATTATAAAATTGAATTGATTCAAATTTTAGTGTCTACAGCCTTCTCCAGAGACTCAAAATGGGAACCCACAACATTCAGCAAACCTTTAAGCTTACCAGAGGGATCGGATGAGTTTGGTTTGGAAGATGGCATTATTTTCTCCAACAAGTCTCCTGCCAAAAATATCAACTCTTTGTCAGCAGAATGGGACTTAAGAAAGTCTTCACTGGCTTTGTCTTGTGTGAGAGTAGCCAACTTTAGTGCTTGAATGGGAGATAAGGTGGTCAGGTCAATCATCCCTTGACCAAAATCATCTGAATTTGTAGTAACTTGTTTCCCTTTGTCATCAACAGTTTCTCTTGCAATTGTTGTTGGAACCTAATATGCCTTCTCCTCTCCTTTCTCCTTATCTGCAATCTCATCCTTTTCACCTTTCTCACCATCATCCTTATCCTTATCCATATTCATTGTCTCCTCAGTTGTCTTTTCTGAAACAACTTTGATCGCCAGAGGATCCTGTACAGTGGCACCAAAGTCATTAATGTTATCTGTGGTTTGTACCCCAGGTTTCTCTTTTAGAGTGGCTTTCTCAGATGATTGATCCTTTTGTTTGTCAGGAATAGTGGCGTGTATGTCCTTAATAGATGTGTCCTGAGATGGTTCTTCCAGATTTACATCAAATCTGTGATCTATCAAAAATTGTTTCAAAATTTTCTCTATCTCTTTGGTTACTTCATCTATCTTGCCGAGCATAAGCTCGTTTACCCTCTTCTTACTTCAAAATTTATCCTTTGCAAGATTTAATAATCTAGTAGCTTCATCTTTATAAATGACTGAGGATAGATTTACTATTACATACTCCCTTATTCTCTCATCCTCTAGACTGGTTGTATGTCTTCTAGCATCCAAAATGTCATACAATTTTTTGGGAATCATGGATGAAAGTTCTATCAATGTCTTACTATAGACATCCATGTATTCTACAACTACTTCATCAATTGCCCTCTGATCTTTATCATCAAAATTTTCATAATATGTAGGCACATTTTTCAAATTCCCATCCTTAAGAATTTCATCAACTAACTCTTACAAGGTCAATGGGGGCATAACTTCAAATGTGCCTTCAATTTTATCAGATTTTAGACCTACATCCAATTATGACTTTTGTTTCTTGCTTGCTCTGACTTTCCCAGATGACTCAAGTTCTTCTCTTGGCTTCTTTGATTGTTGGACTCTACCAAATTGTGATTTCTTCACCACTCTAGCATAGGTGGATGTCTTCTTCACCTCTTTTACTGCTTCATTAGATTCGGTCTCTATGTCCTCAGTAGTGGCAACAACATACACTCTTTGGGGTTTCTCCTTATTTCTCTTCTTCGCTCCATTGGATGATGTTGTTTGTGGCTTGGGTGGAGGAATAGACTTCTACACATAGGAGGTAGGTACAAACTGAGACTGTCTAGGCTTTAATTACTTTAGAGGAGTGGGGATAGGTTTTGACTTCTTGGGCTTCGCCATGTCCTCCTCCTTAAGTATTTTTTTTCTCTCTTTCCCTCTGCACGGCCTCCTTAGATGTACCCATTTTCTCTGCTAACTCCTCATCTTCCTTTCTCAATTTCCTCTTCCTTACCGGATCGGTGAATTTCTTATGCAATTCAAAGTCTTTTTCTTTGTATGTACCGAACCTTACTTCCTTATCATCCACCGGCTGATTCAATAGGTGTTGAGCATATGCATCAAGAGCATTCACATCCACCTCATACCCCATGGGCATGATCTAAAAATTTCTCAGCTCAACTGCCTCCATGTGAAATTGGTCCTTATCAACCATGATGCAAATGGTCTTCTCATATTTCTCAACATTTTCTTTAGGGATCCTCTCTCTACTTTGCATTGTTGCTCAAAATGATTTGAAATATCCCCATAAAGAATATTTTTGTGCAAATGTATCACCTAAACCCTTTGATGTAGAGGTATCTGGTCCTAAACACTTCCTTGGATAAGAATCTTAATAGGTTTACTCAAAACCTTTCAATTCCCTTAAGTATTTTACTCCTTATAAGCATGCCAACCCACTCAAACTTGGATTTTGGTTCTCACAACTCTCTCAACCCTTCTAAGTGCCTTGACACACTTATTATATCTCAACTCAACACCCCAAACTTTTGTTTTGTGGAGTTTTGACTCCTAACACCAAACTGCCATTTCGAGGCTTCAATCCTACTAGCCCTTCCAATCGGGTAATTGGCACTTAACTCAAGAAATTTCCAAAACACTTAACCAAAAAATTACATTTCCTGATACCCTTTTTGTATTACAATAACATATTTCAAAATAAGGTATCACTCCTTTGTACAAACCTCTTGTACCAATACCTTGCTACGCATGAAACTAGGCCAATTAGGCCACTTTTACAAAGCAACCCTATCAAAAACTTCACTCCACAATCCCAAACCCAAAAAGGGTCTTTAATTAGGGTTAAAATCAACATATTTTCAATGGTTAAGGTTATTCCTCTTTCATTCATATGCCCAACTACCAAACCCTCGTTTTAAGGTGCATAAAACTAGGGCTTCCTAGATCTAGGCCTTCCAATCATGACCACAACAAACCAAGGGTCCTAAAACCATATATTCAACATATATACACACTTTCCATCATAAAAAGCGGCACTCCTTAACGTAGATCTCTCAGACCTTCACCATGGCACCATTCTTGCACCCTTTTTTAAAGCAAAACTCCACCCTAGGGTATCAACCACCCCCTTATTGGTCTCTCCTAAACTCAAACCTTCTATTATACATTAATATACATAATTAATGACCCATTCCATAAGAAACAACAACCACAGAGAGTGAAATGGGTCACATTTGCATTGTGACTCTCAAAACTTCCCTAAAACAATCACCTACAATAGATTTTAAGACAACCAATAGAAGTGTATCAGATTTGAATGTAAAAACTTCAATAAAAATATCAAATGATAGTACAAACACTCCTCTACATTTCCAAATACATTTCCAATCAAAAAATGAAGCAAAGAAGAAGAGTTTCAGACCAATAAAGTGTAGATTCTAACCAAAAAGTTCAGGGAATTAACTGTGATCTTCCATTAATAACCAATTGCCTTTTACATTCTAAATCTATATATCTCCTTATTTTGGCATGTAAATAAATGTTTAAATACATCTCCCTTCATTATAACTGACAACTAACTCTTAACTGCCCATTCATTCACTTTGTGGATGTTTACAACTTTAATTTATTGTCAAATTGACACTTTTAGTTGTCAATTGACAAGTTTTTAACCTTTTTGCATCTTGACACTTTCTAATCAACTTTATTACATTAATATGGTCACACAAGACCTTATAAACTTAAAATTCTCATTAAAAACCTATTCTACCCATTGAACCCCATTGCATTACTCATTTTGACATTATTTGCCCAACATGGCAATTTTTACAACTTATTACAAAATGACTCATTACATGAGTTTGATGACTCCAAATGGCATTATTAGCCATGCTTACAATATCAAACGGCCATAATTGACCTTACAACATAAATGTATCCTTGATCTTCATTGTGGCCTCATGATGGCCATGCTTGACTTGGGTGCTCCTGTACCACCCTTCAATCCTTCCTTTATCTGAACTACCACGGGTTTATCATAAGCCCATTGAATCTTCCCAATACTGGGGATCTCATTCACAAACTATAGTGATAATAAAATAAGCAAGGAAAAAAATTTGAATACATGTTTCTTATCTTGCTTTATCTTCTTTAGATTGAATAACAGTTCATAGGCTACAAATATAGCACTGTCGAATACAAAATTTTGCCTGCTGGATTGGTATACCTTGTATCCAATCACCATCGAGGCAAATCTCACATCATGCTCAATGATATCATTGATTGTCATTGACCGGTTATCATGTTGGGATTCGGTAACAACTATTACTGTAGTATTTTGAACATTTTTCAGACTGGGGATATCACCAGTTGCATTCAAACATGTAACTACTTGAATCACTTGCTTTATAAACTTGTGAAGTCGATCCAGCCACATGAACTCATCATTGATTTGGCTCAAAAGTATCGGACCCATTTAGGTTCATCAAACACTAGGAAATGAATAAATTGAATGAACTCCTTGTCCTGCAATGACTTGAATTATAGCTTCAAATTTCCCATACCATCCATCATATGCTTTGTATATACTGATATCCACATTTCCAAGATCTTTGATGTTGCAGTGGATGTATGCCTTAATATCTTTATTATGCAGTATGCCATACAGGACTGAAGAAAATGCACCTTTTGGACCATCTTCAGTAGATTTAAATGGATGCCTCTTGAATACGGGTCTTTCTCTCTCAGTACCCTCAACAACAAGTGGAGTCGCAATACCAGATTTAGATGCCATTTCTAAAATAGGGTATGAACATATAGCTCGTGAATGCATAAATACATTTTCAATCAGAACCGGATGCAAGGAATCTCTAACTAATCTCTACAAGCTCGGGTTTTGCTGCTAAATCTCTTTTCACTTTGCTTCTCTGCTCTTATTCTTCATTCACAATGTGAAAAATGAATAGAAGAATGCCCTTTTGTCTTTTCAAAACTTAACTTTTAGTTGTAATAAATGTACAACCCTAAAAGCTTCCGGATACCTTGTTTTTCATGAATTCTCTCACCGAAATCTCAAATCGCCATGAATTCTTCCAGATATCAACTGCACAACTAATCTTCATTATCTACAATCATCCTCGATCAGTTACAGATCTCTAAAAAGCGGGTTCTAAATATTTGCATGAAAAAATTCCCCCTAAGGCATTTGGCCTTAGTTACTGGATGAGGTTCCAGCATCGGAATCATGTGTGGAGCCATTTTGTACATTTGAATATTCCTTTTTCACCCACATATTCTTATGTTGATCTCAAATCTCTTCCACTCTATCTTTTCCTTTTTCACCCACATATTCTTATGTTGATCTCAGATCCCTTCCACTCTATCTTTTCCTTTTTCATTTGATTTGTTCTTGTTCACCAAAGCATTCTTTCTTTTGCAATATCTTACAATATGACCGGGTTTATTGCATGCATGACAAACAACATTCCTCTGCATAGACTCAAAGTTCATCTGATTCGGTCTCATCCTGCATTGGTTAGAAATGTGCCCAAACATCCCACAAGCATAGCATCTCTTGTTCTAAAAATTATTTATCACTATTTTGTATATGTTTGACTTATGACCAAAATTGTTGCATATGAAACATTGACCGGTAAAGGTAGGGCCATTGTTCATCATGTTATTCATCATCCCATTATTCATCTTACTTCTGCATTGACTTGCCATATGACCAAATTTACCACAAACAAAACATTTACCATTGAATTTATAGGCATTAGACTGTCTTACCAAAGGTTTATGGTTCTTCTGATGATTGCTTTGACCAAAACCAGAGGATTTTTCTTTTTTAAATCCAAGTCCTCACATGTCTTTCTCATGTCTCTAACTTTCCAGCATCTCATCCATTCGGGCTAAACTATCTTTAATTTTTTTTTTGTACTCATTAGCAGTAGAAAGCTCATCTCTCAGAATTATAATATGTCTTTCAAGTTCTTGTTCATCATTCTTGCATTGCACCAATTCTAGCTTCAACTAATCATTCTCATATGTCAATCTACAACATTCATCATATCTATCCTTCAATGACTGAGTCAGAGTTTCTTCATTCTTCTTTCGGCCTTCAATCTCATTTGTCAGCTTCATTATAATGGATTGCATTTAATTATTCAAAACTACATTCTCCCTAGCCAGCTTGAAAATGATATGTTGAAAACAAATCTTATGCACACATAAAATGACAGAATTGAACTCATAAGAATTACAGGAATCTTGGAGAGTGAACTGACTGCTACAGATCAACACAAGGAGAAATTCAAGAAAAGTTCAGAAGAACTTGGTGACATGCTGAAGAATCAGAAACCTAATGGTGATACAAATGGCCTTGGCTTTGAAGTTGGTGAAAGCTTTGGTACTGCAAACAATCATGATCATAGCAAACCGGTAAGACAACCTAGTGCTTACAAATTTAATGGCAAATGCTTTAACTGAGGTCTTATTAGATTCAATAAACAAGATCACCGAATGCAATGCACAAGCCTATAAGGCTATTGATGATACAGTACCAATTCTTAAATTGATAACACCAAAGTGCAATGTTGAGAATAAAGATTCTTTAGGTCAACTAGACACATTGTCTAAGTTCATCACCAGTAACTTACTGACTATTGATCAAATAAATGAGGATACATTTAAGGAAAGACTAATAAAAGAAAAAGAGAAACTCTTTGAGGATATTGTAAAGAAAAACAAGGAAGAAATGGACACCCTTTTACCGAAACTTGGAGAAATAATCTATGACTTCAAAAAACTGTATAGGGATACTTGCAAAACAAATGTCTTAACAGAGGATCTTGATAAGGAGATCAGAAAAGCTCAAGAGAAGATAAATAATATTGTTGATAATTTGATTGGAACATCAGATTCATTTTTGGAATCAGAAAAGAAAATTGCAGAGCAAGAAGAGAAAATCAAGAAATTGGAGAAAGACAAACATGGAATAAAGGACAGGGCAAAGGACTTAAAATGCAGACTTAGTCCAAGACTAGAGTATCTTATTTCTTTGAGAAAAGAAATATTTGAGGCTCTGGTTCCCAGATTGAAGACACCGGAAGAGAAAATGCACATACTCACCGGTACAGTGCAGAGAACACAAGAGGCCATAAAAGACTGCAAAACATTCAGCAATGGCATAAATTAAGTTTTGACAGATATCTTTCAGATTGTAACCCACCAGTTACAAGAATCCAGGCAGGACTCCACTGGTGGTCAATGACAACCTTTGTCATTGATGTCAAAGGGGGGGTAGTGGAATGAGAAAAATGGTCAAAAAAAGGACATCATCTGCTCAGGGGGAGCATACAGTTTTGGTAAGACAATTTTGGCAGACTATTTTTGGATATCATTTTTGGACACTTTTTTATTTTTCTCATGAGTGTTGCCATCAATGCCAAAGGGGGAGATTGTTAGAAAATGCACACTCCAATGAGAAATTGTAGGTGATTGAAGGTTTTGTCATTGATGGCAACCTTGCAATCATATGATACTGGCAATGACAAACTCTACACCGGCACACAGAACACCGGCGGTGAAGGGAAGGATACCGGCATCCTGGCCGACAGGAATTTTGTTTAAAGTGTATTTTGTAATTAATTGTAAAATCATTGTAAGTCGACATGACGAGCTGTAATATGACTCATATATGTATGAGATCATTGTAGATCATTTTGCAATAAGGAAATAGGTGAAATTATGCAGACCTAATGTGTGAATTATAGGTTAAGGGTTTATGCATGTAGCAGAGCTTAAACCGGTACTGGATCTGGCATAGCAGATGCTAATCTGAAGAAGTACAAGACATTGGATTAATATAATCTATTTTTGTAAGTCAGTGTGACTTCTTTTGTAATTGAGCAGTGATCTCTAGGCACTTGGCCTTCCTACATGTGCAGGTCCCTATTGTAAGAGTAATATTCCTTTATTGGTCAGTAAGCGAATATTGTGGGTCACAAATCCCACTGAGGTTTTTCCCACACCGGGTTTCCTCATTAAAATAATGTGCTATGATGTGCTTATCATGTGGTTGTTGTTATTCTTGTTTATTGCATTATTTCTGGTTTACTGGCACACAGCTTTAATATGCTTTTCATGTTTTAAATCAAGTAAATTTAATTACCGGTTAGATATTGATTCACCCCCCCTCTCAATATCTTTGGGAATCCTAACATCACATTCATCTGTCTTGTCTTGTAGGGCTTGATTATCCACTCTTTGTTCTTCTTTCTCTTTCATTTTGTCCATCAACTCCTTTCTCTTCTCTCTTGAAGTTCTCACTTGATCTTTCAGTGTCTCAATCAATACTTCAATTGCATTCAGCTTTCTTTTCACAGAAATTACTTCATTTCTTGTTGCATCAAGATCTTCAAGTGCCACACTAAGATGTCTCTCCAAACCAGAGTCCATTGAGTCTATCTTTTGGATCTTCCTCAAGTTGTTAGGCTTCCTCCGAAGAACTAGGCTCTGATACCAATTCCTGGAATCAATGAACACTAAGAGGGGGGGTGAATCGGTGTTATATAATTTGCAAATTTATTAGCCTAATTCTTAATCCACCGGATGCACAATAAAGAAAATGAAATGCAGAAACCTAAAGAAATTATCCACACAACCATGACACAAAGGTTTTTATGTGGAAATCAGGAAAGGGAAAAACCACGATGGGATTTGAACCCACAATATTATTATACTATGGCTAGAAGTATGATAATATTACATAAGGGGAATGCACTTGCATTCAGGCACACTACCTAGAGCTCACTGCTCAATTTCAAAAGGGCTACTACCCAGAGGAAGGATCACTGCCTTACAGGATAATACAAAATGAATAAAATAGTGAATTAACTGAAGTATAGCATCTAACTATGCCAGAATACAGTTCCAGTTAGGCTCAGATTGTTTCTTGCACCTGATCTGTCACTCTACTCTATCACACACCGGACCACCAAAACTTTCAATTACATTCACCAAAATTGCCTATTCTCTCATATAGACTCTCCTCTCTCATAACATATATCAAAATGATCAACCAAATCAATCTTATATATCTGCACGAACAAAAATAATCATTAACCATGTTGGCCTCCAAAAATGCATAACACGCAACATGAAACGTGTATCACCAAATTGGCTCAACCCGTCCACAAATCCAAATTCAAACCAAATAAATATGATAATAAGTTTCCCATAAGTCGGCCCAATCACCTCCAACACAAAACCAATCACCGAAATCATCCCTAAGATTTTGCAACACACATTACACCAAAATAGCTCAGTTCTAACTGAATTACTGGATATCGGACTTCTAAACTTGCACACAATTCAACATTGGATACCAAGATCATGAAATAAACTACCTCAGACCTTGAATCAATTGCCTTGATCACCACAACCAAAATTACAACACCAATGTCAATATATGCACCATGGTCTGATGCTTTACCAGTTACAGGGTTCCACCTTCCAAACTTATGCCTTATGAACAAAATGACTTCCAGTAAGTCAGATCTATGTACATCGGATGTGATTACCAAACTGAGTTTCCATCAATGACAACCCCTTAGCATTCCTCATGCATCAATCTTCACCGAAACAATGTCTCTTGCCAACAGGAAAACCCCTATTCCAAAATATATGATAAAACAATAGATTAATTGCACCTAGACAATAGATACATTCAATGACACAACAATACAGATCATGCAATGTTACAAGATAAGAGAGAAGAGAGAAGTGAAATCATTCCATCCAAACCCCACTCTTGAGATAGGAACGTGATGAAGATCGAGATAATATTGTTGTTGCAAGATAACAGCTAAGTGATCACAATGAGAGCCAAAGTGTGAGAGCCAAGAACACAAGAGAGTAATTCTTTTTGAGAGATTCCTTTCCAAGTCTTTCCAAGAGTGTCTAGATCTTGCAATGAACAAGATGATGAGTTTTTAATGCAAAGAACAAGTGGGTATATTCATTACAGACGAGCTCAAGCAAAGGTCACACATCTAAAAAAAGTCTAATGTGGGATATACGATTCCAGATTTGAGAATATGACGAGACATTAGCAGGATGCACAAACATCTACACAATGTGTTGATGTCCACACCAAGATGGTCCCAAATGAGGTCTAGGAGCAATTGGGGACACTTTGTCTTTTGAGCTCACATTGTCAAGGTAGTAAGATCTTTATCATGAGCCTTGTCATAAATGCGTCGAGCACAATGCGTAAGTGTCATAAATGCACTAGGAATAATTTACGATACTATAGTATGATATTTGTTGGTTCCTTAGCAAGACATTACAAATCACATGATAATTTGGTGTATAGTGTAGTGAGATGGTGGTACACCTATAACTCAAACATTCCCACCTAAAAATCACTAACAATGTTGATCAAAACTACATATTTACTTGAGGAAGGTGATTTGAAGACTATAGGAGAATATTATGATAAATTATAACCATTCAAACAACTAGAGAATTATATTCAATTTTTTTTATTTGCGCATTAGCAATAAAGCACCCTCTACCTCATTAAGGACAAGATTTCAAATAGTGCTCCCAATAGCTATCACCAAGTTGTCTTAGGAGTCTGTCAAACAACAATTGTCATGTATTGATCTTCCTCTTCTATTTTTGCAATAATAGACTATAATTGGCTCATAATTATGTTAAATGTATTCAATTTCCCTATCATAGAATCACGATCACCCATCCTAAGATCATGCAACTTCTTCCATATAAAAAGATTATTAACTATGGATTTAGCATGTTACATTTTGTGTAACTGCCTAAAGAAGTTTCAACAATCATCATTCATTGGCATATAGAAACTTTGAATAAACCAAGAAAAGCCTAATAACACTTCTTTCGTCCTCATCTAATACAACCCATTCTTCATATTTCATTGAAGTGATTTTAGGACTATATACTTGGCCCCTAAATATTGATTGATGACTAGATCCTTCATCTTGAGATTCCATAGCTAAAATCCATTGCCCATAATTTTCTTAATCTCCAATCTATATATGCTCTCCATTTTCCTAAGATAAGCTCCACTTTGGGCATGCTCCCACTCAAAAACAAGATTAGTTAAAAAATTCCCTTCCTACCACTAATAACCAAAATTAACTAGACTTTAATGCCACATGAAAAGAAGAAAAGGTTTGAAATACTTACTATACTATTCTATGAGAAGAAAAAATATAACAAAATTTATGTCTAATAATTTATAATGACAAAATTACACATGCAGACATGCAATAGACATGCAACTCACAAAAACATTACATAGATGTAAATAATACATGGGTAAAAACAATTTTGATAGAAAATCACTCCAAAGCATATATTAAATTGTATTACAATTTCACACTGATATTAGTGCGCAAATAGAAGCACATGCCCTTATAGGAGTATCACCAACATCAAATTTTAAAGTACTTTTCGTAGCATAATGTCAACTCTACAACACACTATAATAACTTCATTCAAACACACCAATAAATGGAACAAACACTCAAAAAACCATCCAATATTTTTGAAATAGCCTGAGACAACATGCAAGGGGTATGGTGCCTAAAAATTTAGCCCAAATTAAAATTGCCTCATTCTAAGCTTCTTTTATAATCTAGATTTACAATATTCCTTATAATTGGCATAACTTGTCATATTCAACATTCCATTTTAGGTGCCCTGATTTGTTATGTTCTTCCACTCAAAGAAATTTTATATCATGCATCATAATATTGTCATGATGTTGCTTAAGATTTCAATTAACCCACATAATCATGTTCTTATATGTCAAATGATTTTTCATTAACAATACCCACATCTTGCAATATCATAATATGCTCTTGCACATCATGATGACATTAGATAATATGATCATTCCCCACACACAATACATACAATCCTATTATTGTGAGGATTCGGCTATTACTGAGAGGGGGGGTGAATTAGTAATAACAATAAACTAAAATATTTTATCAATCTGAAAATACTTCTCAAAAACAGTTCATAACCAATACTGGTATCTACTTAATCAATCGCTTAAAGCAGATTTACCAAACTACTCATTCATGTGTTCATCAACATGTAAGCAATGTGATGATATTAAGTCCACACATAAACAGATCAATAACCATATGAACACTAAGATTTTTCATGTGGAAACCCAAATGGGAAAAACCACGATGGGAATTGGTACCCACAAAATTTGCACTCTTTCGGAATGCATCCTGTTAAAAGCCTAGCCCGGTTAGGAGCTTTACAATAATGCCTGATTAAGAGAAAACCCTGTTAGGAGTCACCTGGTGAAGGGATTTCAACCTCAACTTTGTTATGAGCTCTACCCTATTAGGAGTAACCTTGCTAAAGGATTTAAACTCAAGTTAATGAGCCACCGGGTAAAGGAATTTACAATGTCAGGCCTGTTAGGACCTACCCGATTAAGGCATTTTAATACTCTTGTAATAGTTATTGAACAATAGGTAAATTACCTGATCACAACACTCTCTTCTTGCTAGTATAGATCTATTTCAGCTCCAATCTGCTTCACACATGCAAACATCTCAATCTAGTTCGGCACACTCTCCTTCTCTGATCACCAACACAATAAACCTTCTCAACCTTGACCTAAATACACTTTACAATTAGGCTGGTTACATAACCCTAACAACATTCAAAATATATTGAATTTACATCATAGATCATATCAGATCATTACAACAAATTTCAAGACAATTACATTCATTGAATGATCATAACACATCACCGCACATTGATCTAATAAGTTGTCAAACCCTTAACACATTTTGCTAAGCACTTTGTTGTTTCCCAAGAAATTCACTCCTTGATCATGCTCAAACAACATCTTATCCATTCACATGGATTCTGACACGTCACCACTAAGATAAGATCATGAAAAGATTCACTGCCAAACCATAAAACATCATCGATTAAAGATCTTGTCACCGGATCTCAAACTCTACAGTGAAAATGCAACAGTCAATTATAAAAATGACTTTCGGTTCTCCAAACATGATGTGGTTCCTGTCATAGACTCATTATAATGTCATAAGCATACATTCCAAACCACAACACCTAACTCAACACAGATCTCTACTGCAACCATCTTCTTCTATGTTCATCCTTACCAGTTGACTAAAACTTAGCAGTTTTGTTGCCCAACTCAATCCATTACCGGTTAGACTATACTTAGATAACTTATATGATATACCAAACATAAATAAACATGGTTGCCATCAATGACAACACAAATAACTAATCATCAAGCATCATATCATAATTATATCACCACCAACAGTCCATCAATATATCATCATTATCCTTTACCAGTACATCATCATCTCTATCAGTTATCCCAACAGGCCAACATTCTCCCCCTTTGGCATTGATGGAAACACTAAAAGAATACAACACCAAAACAATCAATTGATGACAAATAATGACAAATACCAAGAACTCATCATACCATGGTGTACTGATATGTGCTTCACTTGATCTTCTCCTCCTTTGCATTACTTATCCCTGTCATTGTTCTTCTCCCCCTTTGACAACAATGCCAAAGGTGCAAAGGTATCTTCCATATTCATTTTTTCTGCTTCATCTCTGCTACTCCCTCTGAGGATTAGCCCTCTTCTCATCAATCCAAAATTAAAGATATTCAAGAAGTCCACTTGATTGATGCATCGCTAGCATCCTAGTTGATCTTGTGTAGGGGTATAACCCCTATCTTTCCTCTGATATATTCAAAGGTTTCCTTAGGCAATGGTTTGGTGAATATATTTTCCAACTACTCCTTACTTGACACATTCTCCAATCTCACTTTCTTTTCCTGCACTCTTTCTCTCAAAAAGTGATACTTAAATTCAATATGTTTAGTCCTAGCATGCAATACCAAATTCTTTGATATGTTTATTGCACTTGTGTTATCATAGTATATGATCACCGATTTTGTCATATCCTCCTTGAATCCTTCCAATACATGTCTCATCCATATTACTTGAGTACAATTCATGGATACAGCCACATACTCTGATTATGTTGTAGACTGAGATATACAACTTTGTTTCTTACTTGTCCAAAATACCAATCTACCACCTAGAAAGAATGCTCCACCTGTTGTGCTCTTCCGGTCATCCACATTTCCTGCCCAATCTGCATTAGTGAATACCTGCAAAGAAAAATTTCCTCTATATGGATACCATAATCCATAGTCAATTGTCCCTCTAAGATATCTAAATATTCTCGTCACTATTGCCATATGTGTCTCCTTAGGGATCTTCTGAAATCTTGCTACTAAACCAACTGCATGGGAAATATTCGGTCTACTATGAACAACATAATGAAGTTCCCAATCATAGATCTATGTTCCTTCTCATTCACTGAGGGTGAATCATCTTCTTTTGACAATCTGCAACTTGTAACCATAGGTGTTCTAACCGTTTACAGTCTTCCATTCCAAAGGTCTTTAACACTTCCTTCACATACTTCGACTGACTAATAAAAATTCCACCTTCTAGTTGTTGGACCTGCAAACCAATGAATTTTTTTATCTCACCTATCAGAGACATCTCAAACTCTTATGTCATCTCATCTGCAAAAGTCATACACATATCATCATTTCCTCCAAATATGATGTCATCAACAAATACTTCTGCAATCAACATCTTGTCTCCTTCAGTCTTCAAATAAATATTGTTGTCCTCACTGGTTCTCTGAAATCCTATCTTTATCAGATTTGCATGAAGTCTTTCATACCATGCCCTTGGTGCCTGCTTTAATCCATATAATGCTTTATGCAGTTTGCATACCATATCCTTATCTTCTGACAATGCAAACCCTTCTGGTTGTTCAATATGCACCTCTTCTTCAAGAATACCATTCAGAAATGTTGACTTTACATCCATTTGGTAAACTTTAAAACCTTTTAAAGTTGCAAATGCAAGTAGCATTCTAACTCCTTCAAGCCTAGCAACTAGTGCAAAGGTCTCTCCATAATCTTCACCTTCTTCTTGTGCATACCCTTTTCAAGCTAGTCTTTCCCTATTTCTAACAACTTCTCCTTCTTCATTCAGCTTGTTTCTGAATAGCCAATTTGTACCAATCACATTTTTATCATTAGGTCTAGGAACAAGTGACCAAGTGTTGTTTTTCTCAATCTGATCAAGCTCTTCATTCATTGCCTTTAACCAATCATCATCCTTAAGAGCTTCTCTCACTGTCCGGTTCAATTATGGAAATCGGACAAGAGCTTTCTCTATTTTTTCTTCTAGTCAACACTCCTGCATTCTTGTCACCTATTATCTGCTCTTCAGAATGATTTAACCTTACATACCTAGGTATAACCTATTCTGGTGCAGTAACCTCTTCTTGTTCTTCATCTTCTATTAGTTGAGCATCTTCCTCTGCACTATTATGCTCAACATCTTTTTGCACTTCCAATTCAATAATTACAAATTTTTTTCATCATTTGATGGATCAGATTTGCTGGTATCATCAGGTTTATCAGAGAACTCACTCAACATCTTTTTGCACTTCCAGTTCAATAATCACAAATTTTTTTAATCATCTAATGGATGAAATTTGCTGGTATTATCAGGTTTATCAAAGAACTCATCAACTTTTACATTCACACTCTCCACAATCTTCTTTATCCTTTTGTTAAAACACTTGAAAGCTTTTTTCTTGGTAGAGTAGCCAAGGAATGTTCCTTCATCACTTTTAGGGTCAAATTTACCAGAATATTCATCTCTTTTTATAAAGCACTTGTTGTCAAAGACTTTGAAATAACTAACATTAGGAGTTTTACCATACCATAACTCATAGGGTGTCTTCTCATTACCTTTCTTCACCAGTACCCAGTTCTATATTAAGACTTTTTCCCCAAAAGAGATAATAAAGTTATGAAATATCCCTTCTGAATTAAAAGGGAGATAAAAGTAAAGGATATTATAATCCTTTCATTTTAGGAAAGATTAATAAAGAATGTTTATGAGAACTCTCTTAAAAGAGGAATAATTATATTTATTAAAAGATAATTAAAGGTGACCTTTTTGAAAGGGTGTGATGGTTTGGAAAGTACCCCTTGAAAGGTTATATAATCACTTATGTGAAACTTGGAAGGGGGCATGGAGATCACTCAAGGAAGAAGAAGGTGGCTTGGTGGGTTATGGTCATGGGAGGAAATATAGGAATTCGGAGAGCACAAAGGAATGATGGTTAAGGTCATTGGTCGGCATGGGCATTGGAGAAGGGGTACATAGCATGTGTCCAACTCGGGGTATGGTGTACACTCAGGAGTGTCCTGGCTAGGGCTCTGTTTATTTCATATCGTGAAGGCATGTGAGGTTTTGTGTAAGAATCTATCCTCCTGGAGTGCTTACTTGTCACAAGAGATCCTACACCTATGAATATTCCCTATAATTTAGTTGTTGTCCTCAGTAGCAAGAGATGCATCTACATCACAACTCAAAAACACATAATTAATAATTGAAGAAACTTATATTGAACACATTTGTTCATAATGTTTATATTTTACTTTTACTTCATATAATATCTTTTTCCTTTCTTTAAATTCATAGATATGTATTTATTAAAAAGTAATTTCAAGTGAATCATTTTGCCAATCAAAATTGTGACAAGAAAACATATATTTCTTATAAAATATATCACAAATTTGTAAAAATTAGCGATGCTTTCTCTCATATAACTTAATTGCATCAATTTGTCTTATTATGCAATCTATTTTCTTTAGTATAGATATGGCATGTAACTTCAACGTTAAATTTAAAGGTATCATCCTATGTTGACATACCATTTACCTAGTCACTCATCAATATATATTCAACATATATTTCAAGATGATAAACATGCATTCTGAACTACATGAGTATCCTCTTTGACTATAAAATAAAGCAAATGTAAAAGGTTATTGGGTTGATCAAGTCCATTAACAAAGTACAATAGATGAAGATAGTACAAAAAAAATGTTATTAGCATCTTAAATGAAAACAATAATGCACTGTGACCACCCACAAAGAACTTCATAGAAAATAGTTCTAACCTTTCTTTTGTTTAAGTAACTTTGGCATTTTAAATTTAATTTTAATCCAATGATATTGATCTAAACGTAATAAAATTTAAGGTCGTCTCTCCCCATGTAGAGTTCAACATGTCCCCATGTTTCCTCCTAAATTATTTTAACTCATTTAGATATCTTATTCTCTAGTTATGAAATTGATCATGGGACCTATGGAATATGGGCTCACAATGTAGCTTATGTTAAACAAATACAAATGTTAGTTTGGAATAACATAACAAAACCCACTCAAAATGGATACAAAACCAATTGAGAATATATTATGGATATACAAATTTCATACTAGAAGTACTAATACGCTAGCTCTTATTCCAAGGACAACTTCCATAAGAAGGTACCTCCCAAATAAAAGTATGAGTTAAATGCCATTAAAGAAATTATCTCTTATATTAGATCTTGTGTTGGAACTTTGTGAATCATTCAAAATTAAGCTTGTATGGAACTAAAGATATATGAACTAAAAAAACAAGGGTCATGTATTTATTTATTTATTTTGTAGCCAAACTAGTAGATAGGATGTTTATATGTGAAACAAATAAAAGAAATTTTAAACCATTTGTTCTAGTGTGACAAATCTTCAACTAAAAGAAGCCTCCTAATTTTTTGACTAATACCACAACAATCCTAACTCAACATGATGCCCTATTAAGGATTAAATTTGTCAGTTTGTTTCTTGGGTTGAATTTAAGTGCAAATCTCATTCTCATATGCAACTCTTTGTTGTTGAGAAATAATTATTTTTGTTTGATTACTTTATTCTCTAAGAGAGAAAGACATACTTCAAGACTTCTTAAAATCTATTAATAATTTTTTTCTTTAATTTCCAAAATCAAACACACAAGACAAAGTTGTTTCATCTCATATTTATGAATCATGTATAGACTGCAATGGTGACTATATAAGTGTCATTACAGGTTCAATGTATATACTGCAGTGCTGACTGCTTCTCTCCAAAACATCTTAGGTACATCTCCTTGTATCAGCATAGTCCTTGCTGCTTCAACAATGGTTTTGTTTCTCCTTTCTGCAATTCCATTTTGTTGTGGTGTCCTTGGAGTAGATAACTGCCTCTTTATTTCATTTTCATCACAATATCTCACAAACTCATCTGATGTAAACTCTCCACCTCGGTAAGATCTTAGGCACTTAAGATTCTTACCGGTTTCCTTTTCTACTAAAGCCTTGAATGCCTTGAACTTGCTAAAAGCTTCTAACTTTTCCTTCAGAAAAGTAACCCACATCATTCTAGAAAAATCATCAGTAAATAACATCAAATACTTGTCACCATAAAAACTTCTAGTCCTCATAGGACCACATAAGTCAGTGTGCACCAAATCTAGAATATGCTCAGAAGAAAAAGATTTACTCTTAAAAGAAGAAGTAGTCATCTTACCCAACTGACATTCTTTACACATCACATTGTCTAGTTTAACAAGTTGTTGTGTACCTCTCACCATACAAGACTTACTGGACTTAACCACATTATCAAAGTTCACATGACAAAACCTTCTATGCCATAACCAACTATCTTCAACCTTAGCAGCCAAACAACTATTTACACTAGCATTCAGATGGAATAAGTTACCTTTAGCTTGTTTACTAGTAGCAATTAATTCTCCTTTGCATCCTAAGACCCTGCACACTCCATTCTTAAACTCCAGATGATAACCTTTGTCATTCAACTGACCAACACTCAACAAGCTATGTTTCAAACCTTCAACCCAATATACATCATCAATATTACTTTTACCATTCAAAGAGATAGAACCTTTACCTTTTACCATACAAGGTAAATTGTTCCCAAATCTTACTACACTGCCATCAAATTCCTCAAGAGAAATAAACTTGTTCTTATCACCGGTCATGTGGTGTGAGCAACCACTGTCAATAATCCATTCATCACGGTTGTCAATGTGAGATACTAAAGCCTTCTTATCAAACAGATATTCCTTAATAGCAACAAAACAATCTCCCCATTGTCTTCATCCTTAGATTCTTCATTAGTAAATCCTTCATCAACTGCAACATAGCACTGTTTCTTTCATTTTCCCTTATATTTTCAAAACTTTTCCAAACTTCAAAAGAAGTTTCTAAACCATGGACATCAATATATTCAGTATCAGAAAGTGTACTTACAATACCTTCCAATGCTTGAATGTTTTCCTAATGCTCCTTAAGTTCATTTGTTGTCAGAGGACCGCTAGGAGGTACATACTTAGTAATAACATGCTGCCAGAACTGAGAACCCATACCTTTGATGTAAATCTTTATTCTATCACTCTGTATTTTGTAGTTGTCCTTAGTGAATTTGGGACCCTCCTTCTTCATCATCTTCTCGGATCTTTACCTCAAGCGGTTAAGCTTCTGCACAAAGAGGACCTAATGCTATGATACCAATTGTTATTGCGAGGATCCTATTATTCCCGAGAGGGGGGGGTGAATCAATAATAACTATAAACTGAAATCTTTTATCAATCTAAAAATACTTCTCAAAAATAGTTTATAATGAGTATCAGTACCTACTCAATCAATCACTTAAAGAAGATTTACCAAACTACTCACTCATGTGTTCATCAACATGTAAGCAATGTAATGATATCAAATCCACACATAAATAGATCAACAACCATATGAACACTGAGATTTTTCACGTGGAAACCCAAATGGGAAAAACCACTGTGGGAATTGGTACCCACAAAATTTGCACTCTTTCGGAATGCGCATTGTTAAAGGCTTAGCCTGGTTAGGAGCTTTACAATAATGCCCAGGTAAGAGCAGACCTTGTTAGGAGTCACTCAATGAAGGGATTTCAACCTCAGCTCTATTAGGATCTCTACCCTGTTAGGAGTAACCTTGCTAAAGGATTTAAACTCAAGTTAATGAGCCACCTGGTGAAGGGATTTACAATATCAAGTCTATTGGGACCTACTCGGTTAAGGGATTTTAATACTGTTGTAATTGTTAGGGAACAACAGGTAAATGACCTGATCACAACACTCTCTGGTTGCTAGTACAGATCCATTTAAGCTCCAATCTGCTTCACACATGCAGACATCTCAATTTGGTCTGGTACACTCTCCTTCTCTGATCACCAACACAATAAACCTTCTCAAACCTGACCTAAATACACTTTACAATTAGTTCGATTACATAACCCTAACAAAATTTAAAATAAATTGAATTTACATCATAGATCATATCAGATCATTACAAATCATTACAGATCATTACAACAAATTTCAAGACAATTACAGTCATTGAATGATCATAACACATCACCGCACATTGATCTAATAAGTTGTCAAACCCTTAACACATTATGCTAAGAACTTTGTTGTTTCCCAAGAAATTCGCTCCTTGATCAAGCTCAAACAACATCTTATCCATTCATATGGATTCTGACATGTCACCACTAAGATAAGATCATGAAAAGATTCACTGTCAAACCATAAAACATCATCGATTGAAGATCTTGTCATCGGTTCTCAAACTCTACACTGAATATACAACAATCAATTACAAGCATGACTTCCGGTTCTCTAAACATGATGGGGTTCCTGTCATAGACTCATTTATAATGTCATAAGCATACATTCCAAACCGCAACACCTAACTCAACATGGATCTCTACCGCAACCATCTCCTTCTTTGTTCCTTCTTACCGGTTGACTGCAACTTAGCAGTTTTGTTGTCCAAATCAGTCCATTACCAGTTAGGCTATACTTAGATAGCATAGATGATATACCAAACATAAACAAACATGGTTGTCATCAATGACAACACAAATAACTGATCATAAAGCATCATATCACAATTAAACCATCACCAATAGTCCATCAATATATCATCACCAATAGTCCATCAATATATCATCATCATCCTTTACCGGTACATCATCATCTCTATCAGTTATGCCAACATGCCAACAAATCTAATATGGCTAATATGTGGCAAAGGGTGTCATATTAAAGTGGGATACCCCACTTATAATGTGAGAATAAAACAATAAAAAATAATAATAAATACATAACATTGGGAATGCCAAGTTGAGAAATCTTTGCCAATAACCTATTAATAAGGTAACATGTAGTACTAATCACTTTTACCTAGAACTTTTGTTCCAATCTTTCTCATAAAGTGTAATCCTAACCCTCTCCATTTTCATATTCATACTTTCCATAATTTCATTTTACAAAGGGTTGTATGGGGTTTCCTTAGTCCTTTTAATGTTATCTTAATGCAAAATATGTCAAGAACTATCGAATAGAATCCTTCATAGTTACAAATCCTTTTCACTACTCTTTTTTACCAATATAGAGTTCTCCATGAGAAAAACTCTTTGAATTGACCAAAGACCTCATGTTTGCTTCGAAGAAACTAAACACGAGTCTTCTTTGAAAAAATAATAAATAAATAAATAAAACATAATATAGAAGTTTTGATAAAGAAAGAACATCTACAAGAACAAATATATCAAAATATACTTATAAGAGCTCTAGTAAAACTAAACATGGTCTTACTTACCATTCATAAAATCCTCACAAAATCAAGAGAACAATCCACATGCCCCTTTAAGATATTTTACTTGACACTCATACCACCTATGTGCTAGTGCCATGTTGCACGCATCATATCAATGCATACATATGATAAAGTAGCTAAGTAAAAGTGAGGGCTCATGAATAACCAATAAACAATAAATAATGATAATAATAATAAATAAATCAACCGTTAGAATTACAATGTGTATGATACACCTATCCCAATAACATTATCAAAGTAATAACATGTTAAAATGACCATAGTGCTAAAAAAAAAATCAAATATGATTATATAAATATGTATAAAGAGAGGGAGAATAAGTATTGCATGTCCTTTTGAAGGGGGGACTCTCTTCAGATCAAACCTCTATTACAAAACACGATTATAAGAGGGTGTTCAATCTATAATAATATCAATGTAAAGTCCTCAATATTATTATTACAATACTCATAATAATTAAAAGGTTAAGATGCAAGGGTCCTAATGTTGGATATTAGGATCTTAGGATACTAATCATTATAAACAAGATATAAAATAAATAAAGCAAGAATCATACAAACATAAAGTTAACACATTACACAAGATATACATAGGGAAACCCATTTCGGGTAAAAAACCCATAAAGCATTACTTTATTAAAAACTTACAAAATATAGTCTATAAAAGAATAGACTTGAACCTATGGATACTACTCCATATGCTTCCACATAACAATTAATACATAATAAATCTCTAAATTCCTTCACTTCTCAAATGAGAGAACATCATTAAATATAGAAGGAACGGTGGCTTCACTAGTCACACCTTTTCAATAGCCCCCATTCATAAATAATTAATAATCTAATAGTTATTAGCTTATAATTATTTCAAATGGGATATGCTTAATAAAGCAGATAATATATAAGGTTTTATAACCTTATATTAGAATATTAAATAAATGTTATAAGGGTATGACCCCTAATAACATTATGTTCTAACACTCCCATATAGGTCTTATTGTATACCTATTAGGACTTACTTATGCCTACTTGTAGGATTTAAAACTATGATTTAGCCACTAGGTGGTATCATTGACATGTACACTCCCCATCAATGGAATAACCTAAGGCCAAGCATTAATTTGAATTTGGAGCATATAATGCCTAAAGATCTTGCCCATTAGGTCTTATATCTAGGATGTAGCCACTAGGTGATGTCATGTACACTCCCTCTAAATTACATCACCTAAAAGTTAATCACTGCACAAAGGTTTTAATAAGTGATGGCTTAGATTTCAATACATAGCATGTGTTGGCCAGGATCTTCAATGTGCTTTTATGATCGAACAGGGCAGAGCTTTCATGATAAAATACTTTCACATTAGTAAGGTGTACATAATCTTTAAAATGCTTTTCTCTCTTTAGAAATGATATTCTTTGGAAGGGGTAAAATAACTTCAAGTAAGATAGTATTTTTTACATGTATCCAATTAGAACTCTTCTATAAACCTTCAGAACCATATTGATTCATCAAGAGTTGCATTCATATTTCAACCTTTTGATTTGAAGACACATAGAAGATAGTCCTTTTATTAAAGTATGGCACCATCAATGTAATAGAACCTGCACCATATGTTTTGAAAGCATAATCTTGCCAAAGAAGCACAAATATAATTAGTAACTTAGTAATCAATAAAAATTGATTCTTGGTACCAAGAAAAAAATATAATATTATGCATTTGTCATTTGCTAAATATCATATAGTATTCCTCATAAAATATCAAGGAGATCAACATATATTTTCATGAGCATAAGTATGAATAATTAGAAAAGTAAACATGCTACTACATAAGGTATTGATCCACAAAGATTTAGGCAATGGATGAGCTATCCTTTTTAGGCTTTCTCCCCATACAGTTTATTAGGGTGATAGCAACCCATTATAAGAAGGTTCTTTATATCCAATAACTCTAAAGAATACTTGAATAATGTTAGCAAAAGTAATACTCAACAGAGAAGAAAATATAGTAACCAAAAGATGCTTTGAAAGTTTATGCAATTCCATTTGTTCATATATATGTAAAAGATTGAATCTTTTTGTCCCATTTTGATTCACTTTGTCATTCTTTTGACTATAGCAAAAGGGAATGAATTTGACCATTTCAATATGATAAGAATGATAATTCTTAGAGATAAATAATGGTCTTCTTGGATGTTTGTGAGTAGCACCTACATGTGTCAACATCTCATTAGCTTGGATCTATTTACCCATTTGTATCTACCTGTAATGGTGAAAAATAGGGTTTACAAGTTATGCATGCAAACAAGGAATTAAACCTACTTTTCAAACATTAAACATTTGAAGGGAGAGTGAATTTAGTTGATACAATCTCACTTTAAGTATGAAATGGATTGAATGCAGATCAAATTCACTTCCTTGTGGATTTGAGTTGAATCTGTATTTAAGGGAATTAAAATTGAATGCTAGATCTAGGGCCAAAGATACAAACTTGGCATAAAATGGCATGAACAGTACGTTTTAGATGTGATATAAAAACACATAGCTAGATATGAGGTAACGAAATAGAGAGAAACTTATGTCTAAAAATTTGGCCTCAAAGTACATGACAAGATGGCTTGGGGCAACCCTATTCTCCAGCTATAAGATGCAGATGAACAAGATACTTTCAAAATCAAAGTGTCGCTTAGAATCCTATCCAATAAGTTCGTTGAAAATATGTTGGACAAGGTGGTATGGGGTGACCTTGTCCTTCACTTTTTGCTCCTACAAAAGTCAGGTATGATTATCTTCATATCTTTTACCGAAATCTTTAATTGTAGCTTTTGGATCTATCTCATTGATGAATCTTGCTTTAAAGTCTTCATGTCAAGGTTGATGTTGTCATGTGGAATGTGTTGCAAATTCAAAAAATTTGTTTAATTTTGAAGACTTTGGCTCAAAATTCTGCAAATTGTATTCAGAATCACCTTTCAGAATAGGCCTTTGTAGCTAATTTGATGAGCTCATATTTTTGCACTGTTGGAAGTGTTGAATTTTGTCTTTTGATATACCTCTATTGTGATAAAAATCCTAGGGTTTAGGGTTTTTGGAGGATTTTTATTTTGCTAAGTTTCCCCTTTGTTCTCCCAAGCCATGTTATATTTTGCAGTTAACTTGTGTTTACCGGTGACCTAGTTTTAAGTCATGGTCGGAGCCCTTTCTATCATTCGTTCGTCGGCCCCGTGCGTTAGGAATAACCGCTTGAGGTCGTGGCTTTCAATTTTAATATATCCCTAAGTGTTGCAAAATCCTTGAGACATAAAGTTCTAAAAATCTCGTAGGAAGGTCCTCATGCATGATCACTTCACCCATAAAGGTCTCCACATGCTCAAATGATTCACTTAAGTGTCGGCCTTGGTATCTCAATCGTGCGGGATAAGAAGATCAAAGGAAATGTGTGGGCATAGCTTATCCCGCGAGTGTATTTGTAGGAGGTCTCAACTCCGCGGGATAAGGAATTGCACCACTCAAGAGGAGGTGTTATCCCACCGCACATTTGAGGTAATGGCAGAGCACCGCAAGATAAGAAATCTAATGAAAATACAAAGAAAAGCTTATCCCGCAGACACTTCATCACAACAAAAGGATCGTGCAAGTTTCACGTAAGCGGCAACAGTTTTTGGTGTGCACTGTGACCATGCGGGATAAGGGAGGCTAAGAAGCTCTGAAGAAAGTCTTATCTTGCGGCTTCTTAGGGACATCGAGATGAGCTCATGGGATAAGAAACAATTCAAAATTGAAAAGGATGTTTATCACGCGTGGTGAAGATACAAAGAAATCTGAAATGCGGAACAAGAAAGGAACGAAGGAACAAGGAAGGATTTCCTTATCCTGCGCGTCCCAGCGGGGATAAGGAAATGACCATAGGATAAGGAAACATAAAGGAAAAAGATGAAAGTCTTATCCCACAAAGGCTTATCCCGTTGGTCCAAACGGTGACTAGAAAAGTCACACGGGGTAACGAACCTTGTGAAGAAAAAGCTTATCCCGCACATGTTTTGAATCTTAGAAAGGAGGTCGCGGGATAAGAAAGGGAAGCCTTGGAAGAAGAAAGGGCGTATCTCGCATAGCAATGGTGACTCAAGATCTAGTGCATGAAGAGGCATAAATTAAAGACAAAGTGTAATGCAGGATAAGAAAGCAAAGGGAAACAAAGAAGGTTTTCCTTATCCCGCGCGTTCCCATGAGATAAGGAAAGGGTCTCGAGATAAGAAAATGTTAAGGTGAAAGCCAAAAGGGCTTATCCCCACGTGGTTTTCAGACATCAAAGGGGAAAAGAAACAAAAGCAACGAGGGATAAGGGAAACGATTTGCTAGCATGAAGAAAGCTTATCCCGCGAGGTAAAACAGGTTTAAAGAATATAGTGCGGGATAAGAACAAGGAAAGTTGATAGAAGCAAGACTCAAAGGGTTTATCCCACAAAGGTAATAAGTGTGTCCCCATGGACCATGGGATAACGAAACAAAAAAAAACATGAGGAAGGGCTTATCCCGCAAGGGCAAAGTGATGTCTCAGAGGCAGCGTGGGATAAACAAAGACAAAGAGAAAGGTGGAACCTGTTATCCTACGATTAGGGGTGCATAATACGCATGTTATGTGACTCGCAGAAAGAGCCACCATGCAACCCGATTGGTCAAAGTGTCCACATGGAGGGTTGACAAAGGTTGACCAGAGGACAGAGGTCAGAGGGAAGTATTTTGAGGACATGGCACATACAGATTGGCCAAATTTCATCTGTCGAAAGGAGAGATGATGTTGAAAGAGAATTATTGTGCCAACGTATTGCAGGTTGAGATTTGTGGCTAGGTCAGATGATCAAATCGCAGGGACAAAGCCCAAAAGGGAGATAGCATTTAATGAGGATCGGACAGAAGATTAGTTGAGCGGCTCCATGAAATCAGAAGATCAGTCAGTGATATTTCACTACCTCGATCACATCAAAGGTTCACCAACTGAGAAGATGTAAGGACATAGAGCAGGTATAGATTACTAAGTGTGGTAATCCAGATTCAAAGATCGGTTAGGATGTAGTAGAGGATGAACTAAATGCGGTAGATTTTTGTGAGGCTCAAAGCCCCTGCTTTTGATTGTCCTTGAGCTCGTGGTCCTAGGTCCCAGAGTTTGTCTTCATGGTCGCTTGCATTGATTGCTTCCAAATGGATTATGTGCAAAGTGGGAAGAGGGACACCTCATTGTGTATTTTGTCCCAAGCAATCAGATTGTGACATGTGTGTCTCACTTGGCCTGAAGCTTGTTTTGCTCCCTTGTGTCTATAAAAGGGAATTCAGGGCCAATGTGAGGGGGTTGGTTCTGAACAGGGCTTTTGTTCCATGTACAGTCAAAGATTAGGAGTATGCTAGAGTTCATTTTTTCAGTTTGTAGTTATTTTGCCATTACAAATAGTGTATAACCAGAATGCATACAAGATTCAATGTTCTTATTGTAATTCTCTCCAGCATGTTATGCCACTATTATGAAATAAAAAATCAAGGATCCTTTGTTTTTTCCCTGCAAGCTCAGGTGTTTATCTTGTTTCTTGCTTCTCTTCAAGGAAGAGATTAAAGTTCTTTTTACAGGATGATGAAATGGTGTTGTGTGCATGTAGGATATGTAAGAATGGTTGCCATGGAATTGTAGTTGGGCGTGTTAATGTAATGCATTGATACTAAGAACCCACAAGTTATAGTTAGGTCTATTTGGGTTAATGTAGCATGTTGTAATTGGACTTTGTTGCCCTGATGAAGGCACTGGTAATGGGGCTTGCATCCAAATGTCAGAATCAATCCATTCTCTTTAAATCTCTTTTGTTTCTTATTTTTATTTTCTGCATTAGGAGTAGGATTAGTGTAGAAACCCCCTCCTCAATGAAGTATATAGATCCTTAGAAACTAAGGTTAAATCCATAACCAGGAGTTAAACCATCTTCCTTAGTACATTTTCATTGGGATGATCTATCATAAATGTAACGTCCTGAGTATTGTGAATTTTTTAGTTGTTTGACATTGCATAGGTTCACCTTCCTTCGTCTCATAGAGCCAGAAGTGCAGGAGATCTCAATCTTGTAACTGAATCTTATTCGTTGGTCAAATCCTTCCCCAAGTTTGTGGATGAGAGTGGAAATTCCTCTAGGACTCGGGGACTGATACTGAGTTAGTGGCAATTCCTCTAGGACTGGGGGACTCGGGGATGAGTTAGTGTTCATGTAATGCATTGATACTGAGAACCCACTAGTTATAGTTAGGTCTATTTGGGTTAATGTAGCATGTTGTAATTGGACTCTGTTGCCCTGATGAAGGCACTGGTAATGGGGCTTGCATCCAAATGTCAGAATCAATCCATTCTCTTTAAATCTCTTTTGTTTCTTGTTTTTATTTTCTACATTAGGAGTAGGATTAGTGTAGAAACCCCCTCCTCAATGAAGTGCATAGATGCTTAGAAACTAAGGTTAAAGCCATAACCAAGAGTTAAACCATCTTCCTTAGTACAGTTTCACTGGGATGATCTGTCGTAAATGTAATGTCCTGAGTATTGTGAAGTTGTTAGTTGTTTTGACATTGCATAGGTTCACCTTCCTTGGTCTCATAGAGCTTGAAGTGCAGGAGATCTCAATCTTGTGATTGAATCTCATTCATTGGCCAAATTGTAGTACCCCTCCTCGATCAGACTCTTTTTGTATGTTTTTGATTAACTTCCGTGGAACATTATTGTGTATTGATTCAGATTTTATGCAATGTTATCTCATGCTTTATCTAGATTTGAGGTGTATGATTGTATGCAGTATCTCAATGCTTATGAGTAATGTTATTTTATGGATCAGTATCACGGACTGACACTCTTACCTTATATGTGTGACACATTATTTATATGTTGTGTGTTTGCAAGTGTATTGGGATGCGAGGGGATGATTTTCCTTCACTCACTCTGGTGAGACAGGGAACATCACGATTCTCATCCATCAGTGTGTGTGTCGTGTTTATATATATTTGTCTATATGCATGTGTGGATTCTTTGGTGCAGGACATTGCAGGTACTAGTATCGGGTAGATATGGGGTATCGACTCCACCTGACTTCACAGGTCTGAGCATGCCTTATATGTCTGATGGGAGAGGAGGAGCTAGTTGTTGGACCCTAACTTGACCCGCAGTTACACTCGTGTGAGTGTTGTCAGTCGGTTGTCTTTCCCATCTGGTCGGTATGCGAGTCATAGTGCTTTGGTTTGATCATTTGTGAGTCGTCATTTGATCATTCTTTATTTTGCATGCTTTCATTCATCTGAATGGTTATTTAATTGAATGGATGATGCTATCTTATGTTGGCGTAATTAGTTAATTATTATGCTCTGAGATTATTGATTTAATTTAACTAATGAGTTGCTAAGCATTAAATGGTTGAATTGGCTTATTTCATTATGAATAGTTGTATCATTATATTGTGAAAAGGAAATAAGTAATTGGCTAGCCATTTAAATATTAAATGCTTATGTTGAAAGAAAGTGTTTTGGAAATAGAAAATTAATAAAAGCTTTTCCTTTTACCTATCCATTTGACTTTTGTACTATATTTATTGGAAAAGAATTGTTTTTGGATAAAGGTAAATCTGATTGCTTTTTACTTTTTAAATAATTTAATCTGATTGGTGGAGGAAACTTTTAACCTAGAAAGTTTAGGTTGAAATGATGTTTCCCATATATTCCTGGAAATTCATAGGAAGGGGAGGGCAGAAAATTTGGGAGAGAAATTTGGAAAACCATTCTGAAGGAGGAGCTGGAATTTGATTTGGTTTGCAAGGATTGAGATTCTTTCATCATTTTGCTTGCTAGTTTGCTTCAAGGTTGGATAATCTCTTCTTGTTGAAATTTAAATTTAATTATTTCAGTTGCTTCCTATGTGTTAAAAAAATGCAAATCTCTTTGTAGATTTTTGTGGAATGATTGGAATGGAAGAAAGAGTGTCTGTTATTGTTGATTTTGTGAAGCTTATATCATATGATTGCTTATGGGAAAGAAAGGGCTCATTTCTCTATTTGTTGTATGTTTTTGTTCTTGAAAATCAACTTCTTGAATTACCTCTTCTATTGGGAATAGAATTAATTAGATTTAGTTTGTTGTGTGCTTTCTAGTATCTAATTGCCCAAGATTTGGGGTTTATGTTGGCAAAAATTGGTTATTGCCTTTTGCTTGATGCAAGGAGTTCTTCTTGTGTATGGAAGAGAGGAAATTTATATTAACCCTTCTTCTACCTGTTGAAATCTTCTATTGTTGCCTAAATCTTTATTTATTGAGTGCTTGGGTGATTTTATTTCACCATTTACCTTATTGGTAAATATCCCTGTTATTTGGATTTTGGCACTGTGTGTGTGTGTCATGAAATGATCCAAGAATGAATCATTTTCTTGTTAATCGGTTTTATATGCTATGGAGGCATATATTTAATTTGTTATGTGGACCTTACCCTGTGGTGGTCTAGTCCCACCACACGAGTCGGTAGCGTCTGCTACCCGCAGGTAGCAGTACTATCGGTCGGCAAAACTGCTACGCGGTAGCAACACTACCAGTCGGCAGTACTGCTACATAGTAGCAACACTACCGGTCAGTAGGACTGCTACCGGACGGTAGCAGTACTACCGAATGGTAGGATTGCTACCAATTGGTAGCAGTGTTATTGGTCGGTAGTGCCTGCTATTGGCGGTAGCAGCACTACCGGTTAGTAGGCCCGCTACCAGTCGGCAGGTAGTGTTTGTTGCCTCAGCAGCAGCACTACCGCGGGTTGGCCTTGGCCCCCGCGTGACCTTGTACCTTCACAGTACAACTTTTTATGTGTCGTGAACTTAATTTGTTATAAAATGAAATATTTTAAATTTGGTTTTTAGTGTTGAATACAAATGGTAATTTTAAAAGTGATTTTAATTATGTGGATTTAATAAATTTATTTATTGAAATCAAGGCATAAATTAGTAATTCAAATTGGTAAATTTTGGATGTTTTATGGAAATCGATTATATGTTTGTATAATTCATATTGTTATTTGGTTGAAAAATAAATATGGATTTCATTCTTGATGGAATATTGATTTGGAAATTGATTAGATGTGAATATCATAGAAGAGTGTTTAATTTAATTTACAATCAATGATGTTGCAAGTGCTTATGATGTTAATTTTATCAAAGATCGTCTGATTGCAGACTTAGTGAAATTAGCTTTCCTTGCAAAGAGTTATATTGTGTTATTTCTGGTCTATGGTTCAGTCGTCATGTGGTGGTGTATTTGGTACCTTTGACCAACTAATATATGATGACTTTGTTGTCTTAACCATGTAGTGTATTTTCCTTATAGTTAACCAAGAGTCAGTATATCCTTGTTTTGACCACTTGTTTTGGATAGTGGTGTTATGGTTGCCTGCTTCGCCATAGGGTCCTCGTGGAGTGACCATGTTTGTTTAGTGTCCTTTGAGAGAGTGGCTTTTGAGTGGGGGTCGTGCCCAAAGTGGTTGGCAAGATAACCCATTGAAAGTCAGATAATAAAGTGATAATCTAATTAATTGATTAGGTGGGTAGTTCATAACATTAAATAATATATTGTACCTCGTGCATAGGTGAGTGCTTGTACAAGGCTCATAATGTAGTGAGAAGGCCTGGAATGGTAAACCGACAACCTTGTCTTCACAAAAGGCTGGTAGAGTCCGCATGAGACTTAGTTGGAGCTAGAGGTTCGGGAAAGGTTACCAGGGTAACCCAAGATGGGGGTTGGGACCTATGGAGGCTGACCACGGTAACCATCATAAGCTATGCAATGACACTCTCTTTAGGTTCACTTGTGTTTTGTGATGTCGATTCACTTGTGTTTTGTGATGTTGAGTCACCTGGATACTGTGGAGTCATTTTGTGTTGTCATGGAGTCGTATTGTTCTATCGACCATGTCATGATTTTTCTTGCTTGAGGGTCCTCTGCTATCTCCTAGCACGGTGGGGTGATTCTATTTTGGGAATTACATGGTCAGGTGGTAGTGCCACTTCCCATCAGATGTTCTTGTTCATACCTTCATGCGAGGATTGGCTTCGCAAGTGTTCTTGTGATTCATGGCTCATGCTTATCTCATGTTTGAAGATTATTGTTATTTGGAGACCTATGTGGTCATCGTATCATGATCTTATGTAACCTTTTTTTGGTTAAGTTGTATCTTTATATGTATATTGAGAAGCCATGTATTGGAAGAGCAATGTAATCCTAAGTTTGGGAGGCTACTTATTAGTTTCCTTTATGATATGTGTAAATGATTTTGAAGATAAATTACATTGTATCCTTTCAACCTTTCAATGGTGTAATTTTTTATAGCAAATGGCTTCTTGTGATCATTGAATTTTGGTGGATTATTGGATTAATCCTAATTGTAGAATTTATCTTTTGGTTTAATTCTTCGTTGGTGACCCTTAATGAATTCTAGTGTTAGTCTTCCGCTTGTGTTTCATAGTACATGTTATGATTAATGCAATTATTATGTTTATACTTTTTTTAAAAAAATTGTTTCACCCCTGTTGTGGGTTTTCCTTTGGGGTTCCTGGCGGGGCATTACACAAATCCTTCCCCGAGTTTGTCGATGAGTTAGTGGCAATTCCTCTAGGACTCAGCAACCAACAAAATGTCTTCATAATGGCTTGATCATGGATACCATCATGAATGTTGAAATCTAAACTTGACCTTTTCATTGCCTTGAATATGCTTGATTGCTTGCTCACTTGAATTTGTTTCATAGGGATTGGATTCCAACTTGAGAGATCTATCAAATGAAGGAGGTATGTCTTTCTTTTATACCTAACCACAACAAATGTGTTTGAAATTTCAAAGTGGGTTGACATGAAGAAATTTTTCCTACCTCCAAGATATGATCATTGATGGGTCTAAATTGGACAGGACAAGGGGTGCCCAAGGCATCCCTCTCCTACTCATTAGAGCTAAAATTTGGACAATGTCCCAAAAGGGTAAACAAGATGATGATTTTAGGGTTGTGTGAGCATAATAAAAAAAGGGTCAAGGCATAGGAGGCCGAATTACTGAAGAGAGGCCTAGGTGAGGACAAAATTATATAGAGATATAATTTACAATGCTACAATACCTTAAGTTATTGCCTCTTAAAAAATATTTTTTATCCATTATATATAGAAACAATGTTTTTTGATTATATCAATATTTAAATAACTAATATCAAACTTTTCCTTGTTTTAGCAAATCATTTTTTTTTCTCAACTATCATCTTGTAAGAGTAATAATAAGAGATCTCAAATGCATCTCTAAAAAATTTTTAAGTAGGATTCAAATGATGAAAGATGTTAAGAAAAATTTTCAGGGAACAAGATCATATCTCAATGGGGTGAAGAATATTGAATAAAGGTTTGATGACCTTCAATGTTCACGATTATAGTATTCTATAGGGTTGATGTATAGAAGATTGTTTTAACAAGATTAAATAAATCCCATGAGATGATATGTTATCTAAAAAAATAATTTGCCTATATATCCATGGTAGATAAATGTTTTACTTTTAAAGTCAAACTTAGATGTCAAGCTATTATTATAATAGATTATTAAGATAAACTTATAGAATAAGAATCTAAGAGAACCTTATCATCAGTTCAAACATATTTCAAGATAAAATTAGCATCTTAATCAAACATTCTACAAGCAATCCCCAACCTTGAAAATGTTGAATTTATATTAATAGTATAGATTATGTCTTGAGCTTTGTAGCTAGACCAAAAAACTTTTGATTGAGATATCAAATATAAGCCTCTTCAAGGAGAAAAAGATCTTCCACCGATTATAAAGCCTCCATCATTTAAATTTAATGAGTATATATTATCTAGTGTCATTGGAATGTGACACATAAACTAGGCTCCTTTCATTCTTATATAAATTGAAAATACTAGGATGGGAATGGTTTGATATAGAAAATGATTTTAAATTATTACATTAGTGACAATAAAAAATATTTGACAATGTAGGAATTCAACTAAGGGAATGAAAATTGTGCATATCAAGTATTATGCTTCATATAGCACCTTAGAGTGATATCCCCCTGATAAACAAGATGAGGTTGAAGGAAAATTACATAGATTCATCCTCGGCTCTATGCCAATAGCTTTAAATGAAAAACATTTATATGCCTAGATCTAAAACAATAGGCATCGAGATCCTTTCAATGCATGTATATCTTTCCTATTACCATGCATGATTTGTCCTTTCAATTCTAAAAAGCATGTCCCTTCTTTATGCATGTTTGTGATGAATACAACATTCATGAATAAATTCAATCAACCTTCACATACATAAGTGCACAACCTTTATAGGAACACAAGTTTTCCTTTTATGAAATATGAAAACTGTTATGGAGGATTTGTCATCCAATTATTGTTGCAACTTATTAAAAACACATTTTAATCTAGACAACAATTTAATGTTATGCAGATCTATAAAGTAATCTATGGCTATCAAATTTGTGTGCATAATATATAATTATTAAATATAAATATAATTTTCAATGGGTTTTTATAATTTTTTATAAAGGATGTTTTTTATTAAGTCAAAAACAGGTTTTGAAGGGACCTAAAACCCTTTACATATCAAACTAGGGATAGAATTTGACTACTCAACCAACAGGAGAGAGCCACAACCAAAAAATAGAGTCTGCCCTAAAAGACAACAGGCAATCCATCCTAGGACAAGGCCAAAAAAACAAGCCCAAATAGCCCACTACAACGGCCCTCAATATTTGCAATTGGCCTTGTGGGAGTGAAGAGTCGTATCAAAAGAAGGCTTGGACGTCTTTGATTGCTTCCCTTTTACACTTATCCAACCCTCGTCAACTTTAGTTGTTGCAGCAGACCAATCCAAAGAGCCCAGCATCGATCTATCCGGAGTGGAAAAAGGAGCAACAGTAGAAGGAGCAACAACCATCGCAGGTACAAGACCCCCTTCAGCAAATGGGGCAGAAGAAGTGACAACACATGATGGAGCAGTCGGCGAGGTAAGAGACAGAAAACCATTTCCAACAGAAGAGACAGCAGCAACCTGTATCCCAACATTTTTTTATCACCGAGCCAACCTTAGTGGCATCCGAAGAATTTGCCATAACAGAGTCTGAACCAACCATCGAAACCCCAGCATCCAACGACTCAATAGAAGAGTCCAAATATTTCTTAACCGTGTAATACAAGTAAGAGGCCCCTGACCACCATCAAGTCGCAAGATTTTTCTTCTCAAGCCCACAATTCCCAACCGCATGGCCGGTTTTGAAGCATTTGCGACACCTGAACGGGATACCTTCGTAATCCAAAGTTTGGACCTAGTTGCCAAAAGAGGAGTTAATGACAATCTCAGCTGGTAATCCCTTAGACACATCTAGCTCCACCAGAATGTGAGCAAAAGTAGTGTGATAAAGCTCCAAGGATTCATTATCCACCATAATGAAACTCCCAATAGCATCACCAATCTCCTCAAAGAGAGAGTCAGCCCACAAATGGATAGGAAGATAAGGAAGCCAAACCCAAACCAGAATTTTGTTGAACTTCTCAAAAAGGGGGTTAAAATTGAAGTGCCAAGGTTTGGCCAAAAGCAGCATTTTATCTTTCTCATAGAAAAAACTTTCACACGGGATTTTTCTTCTATCCTTAACATTCTCAAATTTAGCTACAAACAAACCCTTAGCCATAGGGTATATGTGAACAGTACCAAAAATGAGTGCATCCTCGTGATGAGAGATCCATTTATGCAGCTCCAGGAGGCTGGGCCAAATACCCTTGAATCTACAGATAATGACATGCTCCGTAAAAACCTTCACATTATTCTCTATTTCCCAATTTGAATCCTTATTCACGATAACAAAGGCTTCACAGGAGACAGGGATAAACCCCCTTCCCCCCCTCTGTGAAAATTTGTTGACAGTGCCCGGGCAGAGCCGTTGCGGGGAATCTTAGCAGCCATCGTCGCCCATGAGGGACATCAGGAGCCACTGCGGAAGACTGGGTCGAGGTGTCGTCAGGGAGAACGGCAGCAGGGGAGCAAGCAGGAACAACAGACGGGACAGTTGCAGGAGACATTTCAAAATAGTTAACATGAATGAGACTATTATCTTTTTATAAAGGATGTTAATTTATGAGTTAAAATGATATTCTTCTTTAATTTTTAATGTTTGTATTTCAAATGTGAGATTACAAAAGAAGAAAAATTCTTTTAAGAAATGTAATTGCTAATTGTAAAACCAAATCTCAAAGTTATTGTTAACATTCTCTAAACATATAAGAATAATTAGTACAACCTAATCAATACTTATTATAAATTAAATTTGATGATATAATATTTTAGTTGAAAGAAGATTCATAATCTATAGCACTAATCAAATTCACAATATATGCAATTAACAATTGAGGACAAAAAAGAATGATCATTTCACTTGCAACTTAATTAAAAAACATATAAGGTTAACTTATTTAATACTACCTTAACCTATATCTATCTTGAATGTTATTGTGAGTTAGTAGTAGTTTAGAAAATGATAAAATATTTCAAGGTCATTTGAGAAAAGTTCATCAATATATATTTGAGAAAAAAAAGGATTAGTAAAAACAATCTAAAAGGAAGGAAAATTTACTAACCTACATTCAGCAAATTCTTTACAAAATAATATAAATGGAACATCAGATGTATTGCATAAGTGACCTCACATATGTGTTGATTGAGTATAAAGAGATTGTCTGTCAAATTCTATTTATTTTCTAATGTATCCTATAAAAATGATTAGTATGCCCTAACTAGCTTTGATAACATGTTAGAAATTAGGATCTTAAGATACCAATCATTATAAACAAGATATAAAATGAATTAATTAAGAATCATACAAACATGAAGTTAGCATAAAATAAAATAAATTAATTAAGAATCATACATGGGGAGAACCCTTTAGGGTAAAAAGCCCATAAAGCATCATTTTATTAAAACAATTACAAAATATATTTTATAATAAAATAGACTTGAACCTAGGCATATTTCTCCATATACTTCCACCTGACCAATAATACCTCATGTGCATAGTGAAACAACTCACTATAAATCTCCAAATTCCTCTACCTCTCAAATGAGAGAGAAACCCTTTAAATATACAAGGAAGAGTGGCTTCACTAGTCACACCTTTTCAATAACCCTCATTCATAAATAATTAATAATCGAATGGTTATTAGATTATAATTATTTCAAATGGGATTTGTTTAATAAAACATATTACATATAAGGTTTTATAATGTTAAATCAGAACATTATATAAATTTTATAAGGGTATGACCCCTATAACATTATGTTCTAACACCTAACAATTATACATCCCTTATTCATTGTTAAAAAAGATCTAAGCATGCTTAATATTTTAGAGTTGTGAGATGATGGCATATGCAAAATTCTTCACATCTCCTAATCATATATGTCAAAAGAGTAGTCAATTCATTCCAGACATCTAATGAAGGAAGAAGGCATAAAAATAACCTAAAACTAAACCCAATTATAACCAACCCTAAATAACCAAAGTATGGGAACTACATAAAAAATTGTGCGATCATGTAGATTAGCATGCATCACATAGTTCCTTTTTTAATATAACTTAATGAAGATGACACTAAATAAAAATTGTAGGTGACCATAAATCCTTCAAGATCACTAATCTTCAAGGATTTATGCTAAATAATTGTGTGTGACCATGGAGATTATCACAAATCTCTCTCTCTCTCTCTCTCTCTCTCTCTCTCTCTCTCTCTCTCTCTCTCTCTCTCTCTCTCTCTCTCTCTCTCTCACACACACACACACACACACACACACATCTCTCTCTCTCTCTCTCTCTCTCTCTCTCTCTCTCTCTCTCTCTCTCTCTCTCTCTCTCTCTCTCTCTCTCTCTCTCTCTCTCTCTCTCTCTCTCTCTCACACACACACACACACACACACACACACACCTCTAACAAAATGTAATTATATTAAATTACTAAAGCAAGAGAATTTCATATATCAATTTTAATGGATTCTTTTTAGTTTAAATGTTTAAGAAATAATAATATAGCAACCTATTTAACCAACAAGTAGTGATCATGCACATATTAATATGCTTGCAATATTAAAAGAAAAATCTATTATGGTATAAAATTTATAAATTGATGTTATGCTCTTGGATCAATAATGAAATATAACTTTACGGCGTAAGGTGAACTTCTTGTCATGGTTTTAAACATTTGATTAGCTTCATGATCAAAGGTAGTTGTACAATTTTGAATTTAGTAATCTATAGACAACACAATCAAGATCCCTTCACATTTTGAATACCTACAAATTACTTGATAATTGTAGTACTAAATTTTCATTTTTAGAAGTAGGTTATTTTTCTTTCATGTCAAAAGGATTAGCACTCAATTATTTATGATGTAAATCTATCCCAATCAAATTAAATATATTTCCACCTTCCATCTTTCTTCAAACTTATATGTGGAGCTTGCAATGTTGCTTATTCAAATTTACTTATGGCACTACATTTGTTTCTTCAATATGTTGGTTAATATTTTCATATTAAGTCAAGCTTGATTCCTATTGTTATGAAATTTAGCTAATATCTATCCTTTAATATTACCTTTTTCTCATTTTTGTTTAAAAAATAGTGAAAAAATGAATAAACCAAAACTTCACAAACTTACTTAAAGAAGAAGAAAAAGAAAAAAAGAAAAGAAAAACAAACAAACAAACAACTGAGCAACATCTAATATGCTTCAAAGTCATAAATAATAAAACATTGAGACATTTCCTAATTTACTTAGGACACCTTGTAAATTTCTTGTTTCACACCCACTTGAGCTAATAACTCTCAAAAGTTGTATATTAAGATATCGTCACTTATTTTTTCTTGCATTGTGTTACTATTACAAGTTGGTGATCACTTTTCTCTTTACAAGGATTGCCAAAATATTATCCACTTTGTAAATAAGAATTTAATTGTATACCATTATTGATAAAACAAAAATCACCTCCATTATCTTACTTGTGGTTAGTCTCATCCACAATTGTTGAATATTTGATTCTTGCTACACTATAAACAACATTTATATTACTAACTAATTGTTGTATGAGATGACACAATTAAAGTAGTTGGGCTTCTATCAAGCTCCAAGCGGTCATTTCAGCTCTTCCAATCTATTTAATGTCTTATTTGGCCCTTACTGCAGGTATGAATACATATGTCATTCAAAAGATGAGGAATTTATTTTGGCAAAAAACTGAAGATAAGCATAAAATTGCCTTAATTGCTTGGAAAAAAATTTGCAAACCTAAATCATCAGGAGGCTTAGGAGTCCGCAATCTTCAGATTCAAAATGAGGCATTGGGAGCTAAACTAGTTTGGAAAATGCTTAAACATCCCAAGGCAAGATGGGCAAGAATGATGAATTCTAAATATGTAGAAGCAGGGGAATCTCTTAATCTTATAAGGACCACCAGTTACCCTAAAGGATCTCGGATTTGGAATTTTATCATCAAATACAGAAATCTAATAGTTGACTATGTCTCTTGGGATGTTCACGATGGCTCTACTAGTCTCTTTTGGGAAGACTCTTGGGGAGGTTATCCGAGTATAGACAGTTTATTAACCATCCCAACAACTAGACAATGGCTACAACAACATTGGAGGAAAAATGTCAAGGACTGTGAATTTTGAGAGGGAGAATCCTATCCCAGGCTGGAGCTGGAAGAAATTGGTGGGGCTACCTCTTCCACCCAATGAATTAAGCCAGTTAATTGAGATAATTAAAGACAGACAATTGTTCTTTAGAGAAGGAGCAGACGCCCTGATATGGGTCCCATCCAAATCAGGTAATTATAGTGCTAAAGAAGGATACACAGCTCTAGCAAATCAAGGGGTTTCAGAGGATCAAGGTATCCCTCAAAAATTATTTTCGAATAATAGAATTATTCCTAAAGCAGGCATCTTTGTGTGGTTAGCAACAAAAAAGAAAATTATAACAGCAGAAAGGTTCAAAAAGATGGGTTTTGAGGGTCCACCCAGATGCATTCTTTGCAAAGCTCAAGAAGAAATAGTAGATCATCTTCTCCTAAACTTTGTTTTTTCGACAAAGTGTTGGAGATGGCTATATGCCAAATTAGGATGGATAACGACCCTTCCTAATGACGTAATTTCACTTTTTCAAGGCTGGCCTATAAGACCAAGGATTGTACCCTCATCTCTCTCTGGGAAATCTCTCCCTCCTACCTTGTTTCAGAGATCTGGAAAGAAGACTTTTTGATAATAAAGCTAGAAGGTTAGATTCAGTTCTCTCTTCTCTGGAAGCCTCAATTGTGGAGAATATCAACAACAATCCAGCCCTTTCAACAAATTTGAGTAAAGACTTTACGGCTTGGGATGACAGGACCAGATTCAAGTGGAATGGCATAAAAATTCCCCCTTATGTTGAGAATAAAAGAAATGGCAGAGATAGTGCAGTATGGACCCCTCCCAAACCTAGATGGCTAAAACTGAATTTTGATGGGGTTTCAAAAGGAAATCCAGGTGCTTCTAGTATAGGATGTGTGGTGAGAGATCATAAAGGAATCATCAAAGGAAAGATGGCTATGTCTATTCCCCCAGATACCAACAATATTGCAGAGTTCAAGGACCTATTGCTAGGCCTCACAAAGTGCTCCAAACGAGGGATTAAGAATCTAGTTGTGGAGGGGGATTTAGCCGTTGCAATAAATGTAGTTAAATCTATGAATTCACCAAATTGGAGGTTGCAAGCACTGTTGGATAGAATTTTGATGCCGTTAACAAGGCTTGATGATTTCTCCTGCAAGCATGTCTATAGAGAAGCAAATACAGAGACAGATGCCCTTTCCAAGATTGCAGCAGATGGAACCAATCTAACTTGGTAGACAGATGAGTTCAAAATAACCTGTCCCATTGATTTTCATTGACATTATTGACAACTTTTTCCAAGACTAATACTTTCTACAGCAATCATGTCTAAGGAAGTAATCTCAAAAGTAGTAGTCTTATCATAGTATGAAGTAGTTAGAATTAATCTACAACAATGGAATAGTTTAAAAAATTGTCTCTGTGGTCGACATAATGACTAAATCGACTCTTGTTTGGACGAAACGCAAAGTTTGAAATAGAGTAGCCTTGAAGCGGAAATAGAGGATTTGTTGCCTCACCCAATGGCTACCTTTTTTTAATCAAATTTTCCCTACCATAAGTTAAAGTGTTTCTTCTTAGGATGAGCTAGCAATCATTGTCCCCTCTGCCTAGTCATGTCCAAGTTGGATAGAACTTTTGTTAAGAAGAATTCTTTAATTTTTTTTTAGAAAGACATTCTAAAAACTCTCGCCTAAAGTCAGATATCAATTAATGAAAAGAATTTAGGAATGTTTTTTGGTAGATTTATGATGTCATTAAATCTGCCACATCTCTCTCAAAGCAAGAAAGGATGCTACCTAAAGGACATGGATTGGGTGAGTTGTCTTGGCGACATGATATCAAATATTGAGTTTTTAATTTCTCTTGCTTGGAAGATCGCATCTTGCCACCTTCCTTACTGGGACTATTCAATTCAAGGTAATTTGCATTAAAGGTTGCAGGAAGTGGCGAGAATGTAGAGAAGTTATTAATGCCTTTCTAGTGCTTCATTGTTATCATTCGGATTGCTCTTCTAGCTCCTTCAACAACCGGTTTCCAATTTGCTCATCTTATTCTTGATCCCTCATCTAACGATGGTTGCAAAAGAACCCTTCGACTTCATTATAAGAGCCTTTTCGCACCCAATTTCCTGCTTTGGAGCTGATACTCCAATTTCCCTTTCCTCTGAGAGCCGACAAGTCTCTTTCAGAGAGATCACACACTTAAGGCTCAAAGGCTTCTTCTTATCCTAGAGCCCTTAATAATCCTGGCATTTAAGCTAATTTTAGGAACTGGGCATCTGAGAAGGAATAAGTATCTGAGGGATAACACTTTCATTTCCTCAAGGTTTGTGGCATCTCTCCTAGATAACCAGTAACCAAAGAGGAGGTTTTTTCAATGACGAGCATTATTTAGCCAAGACGTCCTGGGAGGCCTAGAAACTGTCCTCAATTGAGCGCGCTTCTCGATTCTAGTATACCACGCCCGAGATATATGATTCTCTTCTCTGTCCCCGAGGAAGTAATGAATTAATACTCATTTCTTTCTGGACCTCAGAGGTCCTGCTTTAAGGCAACATAGGGCATTTGCAGTTATGGCAATTAGGCTCCTAAATTGGAGGCTCTTGACGAATGAACTTGACAATAAAGATAGGGAGGAGGAATTTGTGGATTTTGCAAGATTGAATAGATTTCTTCCACCAAAAATTGAGCAGGATGTGCGAGTGAATGTTGCAAACGGTAGTGATGGTCGACAAAGGGTCCATGGTCGTGGGAGGCAGGTCATCCCAGGTAGGAGGGGTCGATCACGTGGCAACAAACATACTCATGTTGTAGCTTCATCGAAGGGTTGGTTGATTCCATCATATAGATAGGAATTTTTTGTTTAATTGATAAATGTTTTACTTTTTTTTTTGGAAATTATAGGCCAACAATATGTAAATATGTACTTTCTAAAGTGTTAGATGAAAAATGGCCTTTAGCAATAGACTATAGAGACTATCAAAAGCCCCTTTTTCATATTTTCATGAAAGTCTTGTTCGCCTATCTAGAACTTATCAAAGGTAGAATTCAATCTCTTAAGGGGGCTCTGGTTTTTTTTTTTTAGCATGGATGAATGCTGAACTCTTACTATGTATCTGGACAAATTTTGTAAAGATTTAACAATGATAATCAATATATGTTCACTCTTTGTGCTGAGAAACCCCACCATTGTTCCTATCATTCAGTAATATTAAATATTTAACAATCAAATAATTAAATTATAAGTTACATAAAATTACAAAATTACTATCACCATCAATTCATATGAATTAGCAAATCCATCCAATATTTATATGAATTGGCAAATCCATCCAATATTTGGTTTATATCTTTCTAGTATTAAGTCTCCTTTTCTCTTATTGAATATTGAGTAGTGTGAATTAGAGAAGACGACTTTATTACTTATTCAAATATAATCTGTGAGCATGGCTAATAGAGAAAAGGTTTAAAAATCGTTACTTCACTCACCTTATGTCCTGCAGCCCACCTCCTTGAATAACATTTGTTAGAGATTTAAAACCATGGGCTTTTTTATCAAAATCTACAATAGAAGAATCGACAATAGAAAACTTAAAAATTGTTGGCAATGATGTATTATATTAAACACATACATAAATTTGTCATGAAGAATGTTAAAAGATGTTTAACTTGAAGCTTTAGAGAAAGTTGGGTATATTTTTTATGTTACAGTATACACATAAAATACATAAGCCGTATACTAAAAGGTTTCGCAATTTTCAAATATTTAAAGATGGAGAAGGAAATTCGTTAAATACGTATACACACACGTTTCTTTAACCACCATTGCATCTCCATCGTTTCAGTCATGCAACCAATGTTTCATGGGGGCTGATCCCCGGAGGTCAAGGCAACGATAATTGAGAATTGATTAATATTATTTGGGCAGATTCTTAATTTTTTAAATAACTTCTAATATTATCTGCTTGAAGTTATAATTGTTTATATTTGCTGCAGGTGAAAGGCACAAGCTCACACTACTTTCTTGCTACTAATTTACCAGCTTAAATATTAAATGGACTGTGTTAAAAAAAGTTATCTTAAGCCTTTAGAAACTTGTTTTTTTTTGGTAACAGTCTCTACATTCGATATATAGGCCAGATATTGAAAGGTTTTGCAACTTTTAAAAATGAAACGATGGCAAAGAATTTTAAAAATGAAAAGATGGCAAAGAATTTTAAAAATGAAAAGAATACATAGGTATGTACATGCATGCATACACACAAACACACCTTTAACCATCAATTGCATCGCCATCGTTGCATGATCCATTGGGACACATACCCAGAGGTCTGCAACATCCACAGGGCTCGGGGATGGGATCTACATCCTCTTTTCTTAGGACAACCACTTGCTCCAATAGGTACATTATTTTTGTTTCCAAATAATTTTTAAAAGAAAAAATGCTATAAACCCCTAAAAAGCAAAAGGGGTCACACATTGTATTTACTTTTTATAGCCATCCCTCACGGTCCTCTTGCCAACCTCAAAATCACATTCCCACATCCTCTATTCCCCTGTTCCAAAAACTTGGAGAAACAATGCATGCACCTTTTGGTTTCTAATACTTGAGCACAACAAGAACTAGAACAGAGACACCAAATCACATTGTTTTGAGATGCTTTTGCTTGTAACCTCTGACGAAGACACAATCAATTGCTCTTACTATCTTAATTTCTTTTGTATGATTACAAATTCATATACTCCATATGAAAAAAGCTATACCAATGCAAACCATTTCTTACATCCAGTGAATTATTAATTCATAAGGTATATAATATATTTATCTCAGAACACGTTCGGAGCTATTGCCATGAGAAGAAACAGGTACTCTTGAATGGTACTTGGATGACACGTTTATTTTATACATTGCTGGAAGGAATGCAATGCACTTCCTACCCAGTGCTGTGGATCACGTTAAGCTTTAACAATACAATCCTTGTAATTGCCCAGAGCCTGCAGGTGCATGATGCTCAACCTTCAACGCTCACATAAATAACGCATATAGTTTACCGGTGGTGGCATCAACAGCCCATCTTTTCTACGAGCAGTATGCAAATTTGTTAAAATTGGTCCAACCATTGAGCCCAATGCCGCTCACATGTGGATGAAACAAACACTAATCCCACACAATTAGGAATGACTTGCGTCAGTATCTTCTGAAATATTTCCAGATTCTCACTCTTGCACGATCAACCTCTCTGGCAGGTCACAGCTCTCAACAAATTGTTCAGTGGAACAGACATGGAACTTCAGATTCAGCTCCCTAGTCTAAAGTGCCCAATATCCTTCCAATACTATGTTCACTGAGACAAGCAGGCAACTGATAGTCCTGGGTCCAAGAAATAAATTTAACAATTATTCTACTAGATTTTTAGAACCTTGTTCACTCTTAAGGATGTGCTTTAGAAAATTCTTATGGTCTCCATCTTCTTTTTCTGAAGCTATTTTTTGATCAACCTATATTAAAATTTGGTAAAACGTCTCCAGGCACTGGTCACTTTATTTCAGTCTTCACTATTAACCTCTCAGTATTCTGTTCCCTTCCTGTATTATCTTTGCTTTCTTCCATTTTATATGTTCCAAACCTTGTAAATCTTTAGCCATGTTCCTGGATTTCAGTACAGCCCTTTGGTATGAAGTATTTCTTAAGGACTTGTATTTAATTGCCCTTGCTGGTGCTCATCTATTATAGTGGAAACTTTTACCAAACAATGAAAATATGGTGTTAAAACAATTGCATTTGATGGATAATACATTTCAAAAGGCATCCTTTTTCAAAAGAGAAAGGAATATCATGAAGGCATATCTAGAAATTGATAGAGAATGCTACAAATGTACAACCCCTTGTACACCTAGATATTTCCCCCCCCCCCCTAAAAACTCTAATAATCAAGAGGGCTAAACTTTTGACATCCTGCATAAAATGGAATTTTAAGCATCCAAAGCCTCAACAATGCAATCCAATAGATCCTCGACTCCCACCCTCATGTAGATTCAGTAGCAAATATCCACCACCCGTGTGAAAAGTAAAACTTGCCATGCTTCTTCAAGCTCATTCCAGGGTTAAGGATACACTAATTTTACTCATTCCGAATTGATGTTTCGCTGGAAAATTGCCTTCAATGTACGACCTATTTGTGGTTAAGGAGCATACAGAATGTGAGGCTGCAGCCCTTGCTTTGTCCCCAGCACAGAATCTGATAAAGCACATTCAACAAAGAGAAGGATACAAGTAAACATGTGACAAACAAATATGGAAGTAGAAAAGTTCACCTTCTCCTAAAAATACCAGTTGGCAACCCTAGATATACCTGGGAGAGAAAGTTACACTGATCAGATTAATAAAGTACAATCACCGATCGGTATATTTTAGATCCATCAATTCTTGTTTTAGGTTTCACCTTAAAAGCCATTCACTCAATAGTTGCTAAATGCTGCAATCAGAAAGCACTTTAATCTTAGATTTAAATTTAAATCAAGGATTGCACTTCTCTACAAAGCAGCCATCTTTTGCTATATATTGAACTATCTTTCGATAGAAAAGGCCTACAAAAAAGCAAAAAGAAATAATGGGCAATTGAGCAAAGAATGCCTTTTTACATTACTGATATGGGGCATCATACACTCAAGAACAGGAAAGACTGCAATGTAGCTAGGACACCACCAAAGCTACTTTGCAAGGAAAGAATGGCATCAGGAAGGAGGCAGAACTAATGATACATGGTGTAACCTGGAAATAGCTTACAATATGAAGCTTTCCATGAGATGGAGAACTCAGAAAACTGACATCCTAAATTAAATGGAATGCTAACAATTTGAACTTCCCCTGTTTCGTATTTTTATCCGCACTTTTTGTACACTGCTAACATCTGTTGTTTCCATCCTACTTTGCACTGAACTAGTTTCCATGGTTTCAGAAATCCTCTGCAGAGAATTTGCTTCTGTTGGTTCAGATCTTCTCTGCATGGAACTGCATTCTGGCTTCTGAAGATCAGCTGACCACTCCTTTACCATCATCTTTTGCAACCGTAATTGCTCCTTCTCTTGCCTTCGCTTCTCCTTCTTCCGCCGTTTCCGCTCAAGATACTCAGGATCGTCATGTTTGTGATGACCATCAGCCCCATGCTTCTGGTCTTTGTCCACTCTCTTTCTTTTCTTGTCTTTCTTCTCTTCCTTGTCTTTTCGACTCTTTCTGTTACCCTCTTGCCTCTCTGATTTTTCTGCAGAAGCTTCTGCTGTTAACAAAGCACTTTGTCCAATAAGCTGATGGCTTTCCAAATCCCTCTGATGAGAGCCATTTTGCTCACTTCTGTCCTCACAATCTTCTCCACTTACTGAAACATATCTATTATGTTGTAAATCAACTACATCCATAGATCTACCTCCCGAATTCTCTCTTTTCTTTGCAGTTGACATTGAACAATTTGGAACATAAACAGCATTCATTGAATCTGCTGTGCACTGCAACTCATTTGCAGTCCTGGAGTCTTGGAAATCCTTAACACTGCTAGTGCTCGCATTAATTTGGGAACCATTCAGACAAAGCCTGGGTGCAACCTCTTTGGTTAAACAAACATTTTGTTCTCCAGCAACAGCTTCCACAGCCTGACCCCCAGGAGTACATGGACTTCTTTCCAACACTGCAGCAACCCCTAAACCTGCATCCACTGACACAGAGGAGCTGGCAACTGGGCACACAGCAGGCATCCTTTGATCCAAACCACCAACTGGAGTGATGCCTATTAAGTTTCCAACATCTTCTACAGCTTCTGGAGGTTTGATGCGTACTTTAAGTGCAGGCAGTTTCCGTTCATGACCACCAGAACTGCTGCTAATTGTAGTGTCCGCTTCCTTTACAACCTCTGATGAATTGAATGCAACAGAATTGAGGTGAGCCTGTTCCTCATCAGAAACATGAGGCCTGGAGAACCGTATTTTCATCATGCCTGGTTTTGCCCTTTGTTCACCAAGCACTTCAGCATCTATGGACTTTGCTGAGATTTCTACATTTTGCTCATCACGCACTTTAGCATCCCTGGACTTAGCTGAGATGGGAAGAATCTTTGGCTTTGGGATATGATAAAGCGTTGGAGACCTGGATATTTGAAAACATAAATTATTGAAGCAAAAAGAAATAGAATTTGACATCTACAGACTTGGGAGAAACTTACCGGCCTGCAAGAATCTGTAAAATACAGAACGTTTGATGCCGCAAAGTAACATTCACAAAAGCTTTGTAACTTTCAAGCAGATAAAGCAAACTAGCAAGTGTCGAGCAGTTGATACTATTTTCTGAATCTTTTTTCACTTGGCATAGGTATAGACAATGCATGAGAACTTTTGCTTGTACTGAAATAAAAAATCAACAACAAAGGCTGATATCAGATACATGCTGCAAGGATAATGAACACAAAATAACCACAAAAATTTATATAGCAGAGCAAACCTCGTAATGATGGTTCATTTTCTATAAATCTCATAGCTAAAGATAACGCAACATCAAGACCATTTTTGTGAGCCTCAAGGTTGATAAAGGCTTTTGCTGCTTCCAAACGAACTCGCCATTGCATATTGGCATATTGGAATGGCTTGATAAGTTCCTCCAAATCTTCCTGCTATAAGGCTAATATAAGTACAATACTAATAACCATGACAATAAATTAGAACTACATATATAGATGCAGCAATTGACAATAAATTAGAACTACATATATAGATACAGCAATTTGGATTTACCAAGGGAACGAAGTGTGACAACTTCAATGCAATTTGTGTCAAAGTACGAATACAACTGACGGTCAAGACTCCATTATAGCTTGGCATCAATCTGCAAAAACGAAAAATTTAAATGACAAAGCTATGAGTATCGATAAGAATTCCCAGTATGACCTTCTATGACTATTCTCAAATATAAAAACACTTCACACCTTATCTTCTTGAATCATTATCAACCATTGAATTGAAAATGTAATATTATTAAGTAAAACTATAAAAAGCTAAAAGCAATTATTCTTCCCATCTAATAAATGGAGTTAGTTGCTTAATCTAAAAAACATTGAAAATGCAAAGCAATTAAACTTCATTGTATTGAGATTGAGCTAAATAAATGCCACTGGAAAAAACATTCCATGTTCACAAGACCCTCCCTCCTCCAATCAGTTACTTATACATGTAGTAAATTACAACACAGAAATATAATGCAAAAGATTATCATAAACACAAAATTAAGTTACAATCTCATCTACCTTTCAAACTGCAAGAGACGGTCTATACGTTTTAAAAGTGGTGGTAGTGCATGAATACTCTGCAAACAAAGAAATTATCTATCAGCCAGAATTTTTATGAAGTTAACTACAATTGTCAATAACTATACTCTAAAAATCCCCTTTTAAAGAGAGTTACACAGCCAGACTAAATGCATAGTAAAAGTAAGAAAAAACTTGCCCACCATTCACTCTTCAATGAATATCATGTTTGACTGAAATTTTAAAAATACTCCATGTCTACACGTGACAAAATAGACCAATTTGACTAGAAACTACATACAGGTACCAATCGATATAAAAAATACCAAGAATAAAATTAGAATATTGAAATTATCCAAAGCAGATAAAATATTAAAATCTAGCCACTGAATGTAAGCACAAATATAAAAAACAAGAGGAAAGCAAAGGTATGGTTCCTTTAAAGCCACGATGCCAGGCACTTTTGTAAACCAAGGGAGCAGGAAAAGAACACACTTATGACCAATTTGATGATGGAAGGAAATGAGCATAAACACATGTTTGTGTCAATCTTTTGAGGAGGACCAGAAGCCCTGGCATCAACATCCACCAGCTCTACTACACGAAAAAAAAAGCAAGATCTACAATCCATAACAGAATGTCCAGGGTTAAAGAGGTCTGTTTGAACAATCCCAAAACAAAGAATGGCATCAACTTAAGACATGATAAGAAAAATAGTAATATGTGCATGTTTCTGTAACCCATGTGAGCGAGAGAACTAAGACATCCTAATAGCCACATACAGAGGTAATATTGATGATCAATCACCATCAATGTGTCCCATCCAATAGAAAATGATGCATAATACTTCAGCATCCAAGATACCATTTATAAAAATAGTAGAAACCTGCAAACCCAAATGGTAACCTATAACTTCTTAAATTTAAGAGTTATCGCCTCTCAATGGTGAAGAGCCAATTGATGGAAATATTACATCTTAGAAGGGATGGTTCGGTTAGTCATGGGTTAATAAATAAGAAATTAGTTTAATAGTTGGTAATATGACAAATAAAGTTGAAATAAATATATATTCTCAGTTTGTGGTGAAGTTTTGGTAGTTACTTGGCTAGTTATAAATAAGAAGTTAGTTTAATAGTTGGTAATATGACAAATAAAGTTGAAATAAATATATATTCTCAGTTTGTGGTGAAGTTTTGGTAGTTACTTGGCTAGTTAAAAAGTGAAAGGCTTACTTATATAAGCCTATGGTGTCATTGTAATCAATCCATCCTGAAATATACCGTTATTTGTTTTATTTTATTACATTCAATCATGATGTAAGTTGTTTAATATCCATTTACCATTTCAATATAGTTTCAGAGCTCATGCTATAACTAGAAGATGAGATGATGGAAGGAGGTTCAATAATTTTTCATGCACAACTAATGCAGTTATTTTTTGGTAGCTTCTAAAGTTGTATAGCTAATTTCTATTTGAAATGCTGGATTGGCCCACCTTCCCATTTCGGTTTTATATATAGAGCTGGCCGTTACATCTATAATGCAAAGTTTACATGGTTCCTATATTATCTATTTACCTTAACTTTACTAGCAAGTGAAACAAGCAAAAAGAATATTTTCATCTACCATATATTGAGCAGTGAGAGGGTATCTCAAATTTTGTGGGCTAAACATGTTGTACAGCAATGTGAAAGATTTGGAAAGCTAAAAGTATTCTCAAACATTATTGGCAGAACTAGATTTATTTATGAAGGATTTGAGAACAAAATTTACTTTTTTAAAAAGTAAATGTCCGTATATGTTTTCCAAAATATGCCATACAAAAGAGTAAGTATATGAGCATTAGTGAAGTCTTTTGATATAAAGGTGCAGTATTCAATTCTCGTTTAAAAAAAATTTGGTAAGGCTTTATAGACATAAGACGTAAGAAAAGATACATATACTATTGGCATTATTGATGTGGAAGTTCTTAAGTTCAAATTCCATGAAGTTTCATTTTGATCGCATACTTTTATCCATATATAAGTTGCAGGTCCTGGCTCAGGCTTGGGTTCAGCAAAAAAAAAATTGGGGGTTTAGGGTTCGTTAGTACAAAAACTTATAAAATAAAAAATATATACATATATGCAGCAGTAGTTAAGTTCAAAATACACCACTATGCTAATAGTCAAATAACATAGCAAAATATGGCATCATGTATTAAAGTTTTAGTTCAAATAACATAGAAAAATAGTAAATACACCACCATATTAATGTTTTAGTTTAAAAATAATAATGTCAAACTACAACAATCAGCCATCACTGATCAAATATCATATGGGTCATCAAAAATATCATCATCATCCTCAATATGCCGTGGTCGATTAGAAGAACCAGCTAAGAACCAGTTAGGAACAAGCAACAATCAATCTTCAACTCTCCTTGAGGATTGGCAAGCAAAAACTGAAGTTCAGCAGTGGAGCAAAGTAGTTATGTTTTTCATTCTATTGTGCAAAAATGAAGTAGCTTTTACCTTTTTTAGTGTTTTAAGTCATCAAATTAGGGTTGGGGGGTCGAATATGCTTTTTTGGCATCAAAAAAGTTGAAAAAAGTTGAAATTTTTCACTTTTGCGTCAAATTCTTCCCGGGTTCTACAAAAGCCTCCAAAATTCTTCCTGAATTCTTCTAGGTTCGGCAGGGAAGAACCCACAGGGCATTTGCAGGACCCTAGCCGAACCCAAGGAGAACCGACCCAAGACTAGGACCCAAGGGGAACCGGCCCAGGACCCAAGGGTTCTAGGCAAAGAACCTGGTAACTTAGATCCATATATACATGCTCTATCAAATACAACTACAAATTCTTTGTCTAATAAAATATAGGAAAGTAACTAATCGATTAGGTTTTGGCATCTTTTGAATCCATTGGTAGTGGTATTTTTGAGTTTTAAAAGCATTGTAGAATAATTTTTTGGTAATTTCTTTGTGATGGGTGCATTATCAATTGAAACTAAAATCCCAGTTACTAAAAAACTTGATCATGCTAGCAAAATTTTCTATGATTCTAATGTAGCAACAAATGGATAAGGTCTAAGTGGGTCAAAGAGGAGATTGGATGACCAAAAGAATCGAGGCACATTTCCATCTCAAGTTAACTTCTCACTCAAATATGGTGAGGCACCAGATATTGATATTGATTTCTCTTTGGAGCAAGCAGGGATTGGGTATATCTTCCCTTAATTTGTACATGTGGATGCAGAATGTCTTGATCCATTGGTAGAGTTGTACCAGTAGATGCAGATTTTGTCTTGGTTTTTGCAAGTGGAGTGTTATTGTGGATAAAGAGTATGTCTCTATTCATAGCTAGATCTGTTACGATAGATGTGGAATATGTCTCAATTCCCTATGAAGAATTGCACTGTGGATAGGTGTCAATCTTGTCTAACACGTAGGGTGGTGTACTTGAGGATAGGAGATACTCTTGATTTATATGTATCTCTCCGAAAGCTTGTTTATGTGCCAATAGAAGCTTGTATCTCTCCAAAAGCTTGTTAAGAAGAACGTGTGATAATACAATGTTCCTCAATCTTCTTCACATGGAGAAGCAATAACATCAAACCTATCAGCAAAGGGAACATAGTGGTTTGACTAAAGTCAAAACTAACAAGAATAGACGCCCATATATGCAAAGAATGGTGTTGGAGATAGTTGGGTTGAATATGATCATGTCATCAACAATCTCTATTCTTTTAAGAATAGTGTTGTGGCCATAACGTTGTGGAGGAATGACCAGGTAACTAATCATATTATTGTCTTGTTGGATAACTTAATTAATTACATCCTTTAGGGAAGGAAAGCTAGGGTAGTCATCACATGCATATTTTCAATCAAAAGAGATTCCAACCATCATTAACCGCAAAGGTGGCAACCCTACAAGAAGAAAAGGCTACAACATAGGGGTCTCCATCTTATGCATACGTTGTCACCTAACAATTATTGTCTAGGAAAAACAGTACATTTGAAGAAATTTTCAAGGCAAGTGGTTTGAGCAACAAACTCGACCTAGGCAGTGCACCATGAAGCTCTTGTTTTGCAGCATATCAATACAAAGTATGATAGGATGAAATCTCTCATCATAAGCCCAATCTATAAACCCTAAATATTTTTATAAGCTATGTTACCAAGTCATCACTTGTAGAGGTTCATTTCGAGTATGTAACATCTTGAAATTCAAACCTAGTTTGAGTCAATTGTGGATTCAACCAGGGTACCTTTTCTTGCTCATGGAAACATTTTGGCCTCTTTCTTATCAAACCCTTCAATTTCCATTGCACACATGGAATTTCTAATGTGATTCCAACAAGATTCTAGAACTGGACCATCTATTTAATCATTTTTCTTTTACATTATTGACCGACAAACTCCCTAAATAGTGACACATATCATCACACTTGAGTTTTAGTTCCCTCAAAAGGAAAAAACTACAACAAACGACATGATGGACAAGTTTTTTTTCAATGTGCTTTTTAGATTTTAAATTGAAACAACAAGCTCGCTCAAACTAGCAAGTTACAAGTGGGCTTAGGCAAGGTGTTTGTAGTGTCCCCACTTTGAAATATAATTTAATAATAAATAATAATAATAAAATTAAAATATAAAAGAATAAAAATAAATATTAAATTAAAATATAAAAGAATGTAATTAAACATAATTAAAATTTGATTAAAGTTAATGAATGGTCAAAAGGCATAAAATGATAAGTTGTAATCTCCCCAAATATGAGGTATAGAAGGGAGAAGATAACTCATTTGAAGGGGGGATAATTTGGGAATCAGAAGTGCAGATCTGATTTAATTAAAGTGCAGATCTGATTGTGAAAGGTTCTGACCCTTCCAAAGGGCAGCAATAATGAAGAGTTGCACTCTTTCAAAAGGTGCTAAGTGTGAAAGGGTGTGTCTTTGCCAAAGGGCATAGAATGATGAAGAAGCGTGACCTCTCCCTCACATTGAGAGATATAAAGGAAAGGAATCAAAGCCTCCAGGAAAGGGACGCGGCTAAACTGGCTCCAAAACCACATGTTAGAACTCATGTTATTGATTTTTCAAAAAAAATTGAAAAATCAAAGCCGCAGCTAATTCTGCTGATCACGATCAACGATCTGTAATTTTCGCAAAAATCAATAACACGAAGGTTACTGATCCGTACTGTGCAGTTTTGGAGCCAGTTTAGCCGCGGCCCCAGGAAAGCACCATCGATCAGGTCAGATCAGAACTGTTATTAAGTTACAAGCAGTAACATCCTCGTTCTTGGTGGTATGCATGGGGATGTGCTGAATATGTATGCTTTATATAAGAAGCCAGATAATAATCTTATGCAGAATTTAATAGTAATATTAATATAGACTGCAATATGTATGACAATCATACTTAATTTCATATATATTCATAATACATGAGAAGTTAGTTGAGTCAATTGTGGATTCAACCAAGGTACCTTTTCTTCCTTGTGGAAACATTTTGGCCTCTTTCTTATCAAACCCTTCCATTTCCATTGCACACATGGCCTTTCTTATCTAAATTGCTGAATCATGGGACTTTTTGGCCGATTCCAAGTACAAAACGTACCGGAATCGGATTATAAAACGAATATCTTGTGGGTGCCTCCGGGATTTGTGGTTTTAAATGCTGAAATGTTTCGGAAATGTTAAGTGATTCTAGTTTGATCTTTTTGATATTAAAAAACTGAATTTAAATTAATATGTTAGGTTTCAAAATTTGAAATTTGTAATGGTTTTGTTTAGCATATGTATTGGTATATGACATTCTAAACTATATATATATATATATATATATATATATAATTTTTGTATGAACATACCGAAAACATACCCAACCCCCCAGAAAAATTCTGCCTTACACGCATTTCATACCAATGTACCCATTCCCATACCCGATTCGGCAACTTAGTACAAAAATTAGTCTCCCATTAGGACCTCATGGAAAGAAGTAGGGATGTCTATCATTTTTTAGGGATGGAAGCATGTAAAATATAGGCCATTAATCAATGTGATTGTAGTGTGTGCCCTAAAGAGGCAATGTTTTAAAAAGTTATAGTTATAAGGGGTTGGCTAAGGAGGTATAATTTATTGCTAACATCCTTATATTGTGCATTGAAAAAGTGTGTCCTCTAAATGTTGTCCAAGTCATAACAAAAAACACAAAGAATTGCAAAGGAGCTGATATGTTGGCTGAGACATCGTTCTCACATATATTTTAGACATTATGTTGTCCACTTGCTCAAACTCATGCTACAAAAGTTGGGTAGAAAAATAGATTGGATCAAACAAGTCTATGGTGAGGTCAAAGAGATCCAAATGTTCATTGCAAACCACCACTTGTTGCAAGCCATTTTTGGAGAACTCTCACAATTAAACTTGATAAAAGGTAATTCAAACAATGTAATTTTTATGTTTGAATTCAGTAATTTATTTTAAAAATTTAAGTATGCATTTTTCTTTTTTCTTAATTTCTTTTCAAAATAGGTTATTAAGACCAAAGAAACGGGATTCGGACTCGGCTTGGACTCGGGACTCAGAGTCAGACTCGACTAGACTCGGCAAAGTGAAAAACTCAAGAAACTTAGAGATTTTTAAAGATTTAAAACTTGTTTCATGCACTCTCTATTAAATACACCTTAAAGACACAATAACATCATCAAACTCTTCCTTTCCAACTCTTGATGCGCCAAATCAAAGTATAATACAGCCCCAATGTGATGAATGGATGAAATCTTGAGCTTCCTCCTTGCTGGTTTTTCTCCTCCTATTTTGCCAAATGAATGAAAAGAAGTTCACTTTTAGGGGCATAGGATAATAAAACAAAAAAGAACTACTTAATAAAACTTTTTAAAATATGTTTTTTGAATGCCTTTTTTCATGCCCAGCGTCGGCCAAGTTTGCACAACGGGAATCGCGAGTTTGGGCGATTTTGCTCCAAAATCGCCGAGTTGGCGAGTTGGGCGAGTTTGACCCCTGAACTCGGCCAAGTCCGAGTCCGAGTTTGCAGAACTCATGGGGGGTGACTCGGACTCGGACTCGCCGAGTTTGGGCGATTCCAGGCGATTTTCATTTATCTGATTAAGACCATAGATGGACTACTCGCCGACTAGCAAAAAACTCCGAAGTTTTTTGGCTTGGTGAGTAAACTCGCTATTAGCTCGCTCGATTTTTTGCCAAAAACTCAGTGAGTCCATACCAAAAACTCGCCCATATAGGTGTAAAAGGGCAAAGACATCAAAAACTAAGTTTTAATTAATTTCATTTTTAGTGTTCCCCTTTGCCACTCGAAAAAAACAGCCTTCCAAGCCTCTCCAACATGATTTGCAACAATTTTAGTAGAATAGAAGCAGATTTGTAGCAGATTTGACATGGATTTCGAAGCAACATCGGACTCACAAGTAGGTTTTTTTATTTTTTCTCTATATTTAATTAAAACATTTTATTTATTTTTTGTTGCATCTAGGTTAATAGAAAATTAACAATGGCTTTTCCTAAGTACTCTAAATTGATTTAGAGTCCAATGAACAACATTTAACACCATATTTTGACAGTTTTTACTGATTTTTTCACTTTTTTTCAAGTTTCAATGATGTCTAAAATTATTTAAACTAATTTAGTTTGTTTGCTAAATTCTTTTATTAAAATATTAAATTTTTGTGTTCACTTTGTATGTGTAGGTTAACCGTTAATTTATAATGGCAAATAAAGAAGGTTCTACAATTGGTTCAACTTCAAGGTCTACCCCATCAGTAGGTACTTGTCCTAAAGGTGCTACAGACAAGGCTTGGAAGTATGCCTTTGATGGACCAAAACTTGGATCGGTAATATGCATTAAATGTGAAAACTATTTCATGGAGGCATAAACCACCTCAAATACCAACTTACCATTTCTTACTCAATCATCAATTCCTAACAACATCCTACACCTTGACAACATTAGCAATTTTGACAAGATTTTGCAACATTTGACAAGATTGACAACTTTTTGCAATATGACCTCAATCCTGACATGTACACGAGTCTGAGACTCAAAAGTTAAGTTGTTGACCTGACTTGGCCTAACGACAAGACATTGCATCCCTAAGGCATATCAAGGATTACACCTAACCCAAGACAAACCCTCTCACAAGTAAAGGTTAAATACTACGACTACTGCCAAGCTAAGACAACTAAACCAAAACACCCAAGCCGGAAAGAAAAACGTGGGGTGTCCCCATTTGCAATGGGGCATGCATGTTTGCAACATAACAGGATCCAGCATGGAAACATGCTGAAATTTTTCCCGAGTGCAAAAAAAGGAAAGACCAAATGTAAATATTGCAAAACACTTTTTAATGGAGGCATTAACAGATTGAAATACCATCTTACCCACATACGCAGCCATGATGTTGGACCATTTCACAAAGCACCTACTGAGGTTATTCCTGAGTGCCAAGTGCAACAAGAAACATTTAAAGCACAAAAGGAAATGAAGGAGAGGCAAAGGGAGGAGTTGGCGAGCATTGTTTGTGTTAAAGAGGCTTCTTCCATGCCTCCATTTTGTCTTATAGTGCTAGTGCTCCTGCCAGTGGTAGTGGGAATATTAGCACTGGTCCTAAAGTTCGTAAATCTATAATGGATTCAAATTTTGAGCCATGCAGTACTCTCGGTGCCCAACTATCACTTGAGTGCATGGGTTGGAACAAGGAGGTACATGATGCTGAACCGTGTGACAAAGCATCTGTTGAGGCTATTTGTGAGTGCCAAGTGCAACTAGAAACATTTGAAGTGCAAAAGGAAATGAAGAAGAGGCAAAGGGAGGAGTTGGCGCGCATTGGTTGTGTTGGGAAGGCTTCTTCCATACCTCCATTTTGTCCTAATACTAGTGCTTCTACCAATGGTAGTGGGAGCATTACCATTGGTCCTAGAGTTTGTAAATCTAGGATGAATTCATATTTTGCGCCACGCACTACTCCTAGTGCCCAACCGTCACTTGAAAGAATGGGTTGGAACAAGGAGGTACATGATGCAACTAGACATGTAATTGGCCAGAGTTCATAAATCTAGGATGAATTCATATTTTGCACCACGCACTACTCCTGGTGTCCAGCCGTCACTTGAAAGAATGGGTTGGAACAAGGAGTTACATGATGCAACTAGAAATGTAATTGGCCAATTTTGGTACTACTACACCATTCCATTCTTTGCAACCAGGTAATTCTTTTTTAATTGATTGTTATAAAATTTATATAGTTTGCTTTGTCTAATGAATTTTTATTTGACAAACTTATCTTATTTAATTTATGTGACAAGTCTCCTTATTGGTAGAACATGGTTGATGCCATAACTATTTGTGGGGGAGTGTTCAAAGCACCCTATGAAGCTGACTTAAGTGGCTCAATTTTGACAAAAACAGTGCCTGATGTAAAAAGCCACATTAGAGGAGCAATGTGAGATATGGAGCAAGAAGAGTTGCACCATAATGACCGATGGTTGGATCGATAGGAGAAATAGGATGCTCTTGAATTTTGTTGTTTCTTCCGCAAGTGATTGATCATTTTACTTCCCTCAATGCATTGAATAATTTGAATTTGATTTAGTTATTAATATTTTTAATTATGATTTATTGAATGATCGTTGATTTTTCTTTATTTTCAAGTGGCACCATGTTCCTTAAGTCAATCAATGCTTCTGTGCATTCCAAATATGCCACATTCCTATGTGAGGCTATTGAGGAAGTCATACTTGAGGTGGGTGAAGAGAATGTGGTTCAAGTGGTGACTGATATGGAAATTATGTTGCTATGGGTAGACTTTTGATGGAGAGGTACCCAACTATATTTTTGTCTCCATGTGTCGCCTGTTGCCTTGACCTCATATTGGACGATATTGGCAACCTTCCATGGATCAAGACGTGTAGATAAGACCAAATATATTTGCAAATTTGTGTATGATCACACATGGGTCCTTAGCCTAATGAGGCAATACATAGGGCAGAAGGAGTTGGCTCGTTTTGGAATCACTAGATTTGCCACCGATTTCATCACTTTCCAAACTTTGATTAGGTCAAAGGTAGCTTTGAGGCGTATGTTTGTTGGTGAGGAGTGGACTTCCTCATCCTATGTTATGACCACTGCAAGGATTGATGTGCCAGATTGCATTTTTTAAGAGCCAGACTTTTGGGCCCCTTGTGCAAAGATTGTGATGGTATAATTTTTATAAATTCTACATTATGTTTAAATTTTATTCATATTTTTTCTTTTATTTGCTTATTTTCATTCACATGTAAATTAATTGTTAATGTTTCACAATATTTGCAATTCATTGAGCCCTTGGTAGTTCTCCTAGGAGTTGTTGATGCAGAGAAACCCGTAATGGCATATATACATGAGGGCATGCATAGGGACGAGGAGGCCTTTAGATCTGTCTATGCAAGAGATGAGAGTAAGTAAGGTCCCATTTGAGAGATCATTGATAGAAGATGGAACCTCCAACTTCACAAGCCCCTCCATGAAACCACTTATTACCTCAATCTGGCATTCCACTTCTGCCCTAATTTAAAGGCGGATGAGGAGTTTCTTAATAGGCTCTACACAGTGATAGAGATGTTGCCTAGTGATACCAGCACCATAATCTACGAGATAAGAGCCCCTTTCTAATGCACAAGGGGAGGTTTTCTCTCATCAAATTTGCAACAGTCGAACAAAATTGCAGCCAAATAAAAATATATTTTAAGGGTATAATTTAATATTATAATTTAAAGTCTTAGAGTTGAAAACGAGACTGATTTTTTTTCTTTTTCTCATCTAAGATAGATGGCGGCAAATGTTTAGTCATAAAACACCAAATCTTCAGAGGATAGCCATTCACATTTTTAGCCAGCCATGCAATGCTTTAGGTTGTGAGTGCAATTAGAGTATGTTTGGGCACATACACTCCAAGAAGCACAATAGACTGTCAGTGGAGAGGTTGAATGATTTAGTCTTTGTTCATTACAACCTTCATCTTAGATAGAGAGAGATTTTGGAACATGACTCCACCTCGATTACTCTACAGGAGGTCGATCGAGAATCTATGTATATCACTGAGGCTACGAATCCTATCTTTAGTGATGAGGACCTTAATTGGATCAACCAGGCAAATAGAGAGTCTAAGGCTGTAGCCATGGCAAGGGAGGATAGAAGACAAGAAGACACAAGCACAGTTGATGTTGGTGAGGGTGGCATGGAATCACAGGTAGAGACTATGGTTGTTGAATCATCCAAGACCTACCTTAGATGCCTTCATAGGAGGGATGCAGGTCTCCTCAAAGTCATAGACTTGTAGGTTATTGTTTTGATATTTGTTTGGAACACTTGATTTCATAGATTGTATATTCCATGATTTTTGTAAACATTTGATGATATTTATATATCTAACCTTGTTATTTCCTTCAGCTACAATTTGTGTTTATACTTATGTGATCGATGTATACTTATGTATGTGATCAAATTAGCTTCTATTTGATGATGTTATTGTGTCTTTAAGGTTTATTTAATAAAGGGTGTATGAAACAGGTTTTAAATCCTTAAAAAATCTTTAAATTTCTTGGTTTTTTCACTCTGTCGAGTCTGTGCTAAGTGTATTCATCATCTTGAATCGAGTCACCATTGTCGAGTCCACACGGAGTCCGAGTCTCATTTGTATGATGACTATTATTCTATCTTCCTAATTGTAATAAGATTAAGCATTTGAGGTATATTGCAAGTATACTTACCTTAATATTTCCATCTATTATTTCCTTAGGCTGACCTAATTAGAATGAAGTGGTGTCCTTGCCTAACTATAAATAAAGAAGAGAAAGGCTCTCCTAGACCATAATAAGTTATATGATTGAATTCACATTTATTATATTCTATTTTTGGAGAGTCAACCCCTTGAAATGGTCTCCTATAATATTGTTTTTTGCCTTTATACCTAAGAAGCACCAATTTGGGCCAAATTTTTTGTTTTGGCAGTTATTTAGAGCCATCATGAATTTTTCCATTTTTTTTTTTGAGGTTTGAAAAATATATGCAAGTGAACTATAGTAAAATATTTAGCTTTATATTATTATTATTGAGTGAGTTATTGTGATTTTAAGCTTTTCATTCATTTACTCTACAAGCTGCAATTTTCAGAAAGTTACAAATTTGTTTACATTTTTTAAAAGGTTGTGAAAAATTAGTTAGGTTCATTTTTTTATAATTTCTAATTGGAACCAAACTACATACCATACTTTTTAAATTTAGAAGGGCAACAAATTCAGGTATAGCTCATCTTTTAAAAAAATTAAAAGATTACAATTTGAACAAGATGCTTCCCTCCCCAATCTAATCAAAATACTGGAGTTCAATAAACAAACACATCAAAAGGTATGTCATCCTTTGGATAAGAAAAATTTCCTGCAAACATCAAGTCTAATGCCAATTTTCAGTGTTCACTACCTAAAGCCAACAGAAAAATTACACTAGGAGCAAAAATTTTCAAGAAAAATTTGTTTGCCCCATTTACAACAACCTATGTTACCCCGAGTTTCTGGGATGGGGGGGCGGGGAAACGGGTTTCCGGGACGGAATTTTTTTCCCAGAGTAGGGGACGACAATGGGGACAGCTATATAAAAAATAGGGAAAATTTAAAATTTATTGGGAAATTTTAAATATTCATATAAAAACATGGATATAGCATTACAAAACCTTAACATATAATGTTTGTGTTAAATAATTTAACTTGAGAGTTTGCGTGAGAGTGGAAGTCAAACAAATAATCAAAATTCAATCATTAATTTTATGGGACAGCCAGAGTACGGGTTTCCGAAAGTTTCCGAGTTTTCGGGACAGGTCAAATTATGCCGGAAACGCGTTCCCGGGTAACATTGACAACAACTTATTGTTTGAATTAAAACAACATCAAACCAAATCAAGTGATAGAGAAGTCTTTTCAAGGTCACAAATTCAACTGCCTAAAATATAAGTATGTAAGTTCGACAGTAGAAATGGGACATATTTCAAGTTTCATAATATACAAGAGATTGAAAAGGTTGTCAAGCCTTACTGCATTTAGAATTTATACCTTATTAGTGATCTTACTAGATGATAATAGACAAGAAAAGGCAAGAGCTTAGTTGGAACGAATTTGCAGATAAATAAGCAACTCACCATGAGCAATCAAAAATGAAGAGGAGTTGATTAAAGTAAGTAACAAATAAAAACAAAAATTATACAAAATTATCTTGTTGTTTCTTGGGTGTTAATTTTGTAATAATTTCTTAGTGATTGAACCTTTGGTCAAGGTTCTTTGTACGGTGGATAGGTACAACATGTCAAAGAGTTTCTTCTATCAGGCGATGGATAAGGCCAATGAGGGCATTTTATGTTACTATGGTGGAAATAAATATAGATATGAAATCATTTGACGCATCATTTTTCACAAATGGACGAGCCAACTCCACCAACAAATACATATCTTGGCCTACTACCTAAACCCAAAGTACTAATTCTCTGACACATTTAAGGCTGATCAAGATGTCATGGCAGGAGTTATTTCATGCATTGAAAAGATGGTGCTAGATGTTGAGATAAGAGACGATGTTCTTCATGAGTTGTTGGTGAGATTTACTAAATCCAACGTACTATATCTTATCTAAGATTTTATCAATGTCAACTCTCTATGAAGATCCAATTTAGATACATAATAATTAACTTGCTATATTTCACCTATCTATTCAAGATGTACAAGGGTGTGAAGGGGTGGCTCTTTCTTCAACTCAAGCAATACAAAGAAGAAAAAAAACAATAGGGGAAAACCTAATCTTTTAATTTTTAGCTCAATACAAGTAGAAACAAGAAACTTGATTCTTATACTTTTTTACTTAACTCTTATATTTTTAAAAATGTTATTTAGTAGATTTATGATGGGAGAATTATGGGGCTAGCATACCAAATCATCAAAGGCAAGCCATTCATATTTTGTCCCAGCCTTGTAGCGCATCTACGCATTAACACATTTGGTGCCTAATTGAGAGCATTCAACGATCTTGTGTTCGTTTGGTACAACATTTGCCTTTGACCTGGAAAGTAGAGAGCATTTCACATGATTCCGTTGATTTGGATGAGATTGATCGTTATGATAAATGTATTGTCAATGGACAAAATGATGTCATCCTTAGAAATGAAGATTTTCTAGAATTAGAGGAGTAGCAAAAGCAATCAAATTGGATGCAATGCAGGAAAACGAAGTCACATTTGAAGAAAAAATCTATCAAAGTTTCGATATTGACTTACCTTCTAGTTTGAGGCTTGAAATTAAGTTCCACTAGGAGGGGAAAGAGGAATATGTAGATTGTATTTGGTTGCTTTTTTCATTTTGACATACCATCATATAAATAGTTATCAAGCTGTGATACATTTATTATTTATAATTTTGTTGTATTGCAGAGTACTGTTCAACTTTGAAACTATGAAATTTCAAATTTTGTTGTATTGCAGAGTACTGTTCAACTTTGAAACTACGAAATTTCAAATTTTGAAGTGTGAGGATCATATGACATGTATAATTTTTGAATTATGGCAATTGATAGTCAAATTAGTTTTTTATATTCCTAAATGCATTAATGCCCAATACTGAGCCCGAGTCTATATTTTGAGCTGCCAAGTCTGAATCAAAATTTTGGGCTGCTCACTCCAAGTCTTAAGACTATGGTAACAACCTGCCAATTCAATCAGAATTGCTCGATTTTAAAAGAAAAAGGAACTTTATTTTGAAACCAAAAGCAATCATCAAGAAACTAGAGAAATAGTTGCCAAACCAAGCCATTTCTAGATTCTTATTCAAGTGAAATAATATGCTAGTTGAAAATGCAACATTAAATAATCCACAGTCAATACAAAAGCATCCAAAGTTGTGAAGCATTATGGGCAACAGTTTTTGAAAGAGAATGGGCATGTTATGTCCCTAATATTCTATCTTCCTAAAGTAATAAGTTTAACCACTTGTACCATGTTTAACCTTAATATTTTCATTTATTACTTATAGTTATTTCCTTAAGTTGGCATGATTACAATTAAGATGAGTATCTCTATGTAATTATATGCCTACAAATAACGATCACAAAGGTTCTCCCAAACCATCATAAGTTGTACATTTGAATTCATATTATCATATTATAATTTTTGGAGATCACCCCTTGAAGCGATCTAATATTTTATTTTATTTTCCTTTTCTTCCCAAGAAATATCCTAAAAATCAAGTTGTACCATTATAAACAAATGTGTCTAGATACGTAAAAGACATGTTAATATGATTAAACCACTAGCTAACCACATAACTTTATAGCTATGGCTTTAAGAATGAGATTAGAGAATGCACCACTTAACATAGTAAGCCCACGACAAAAAAATATGTATTAAACTAAGGGATGCCTATGACTCTATAACTGCTTAATGAAGAAGAAGAAGAAAAGAGTTAGGACTTTTGGAATCGTAAGACTAGCACTACATAATTATTTTATGGGGGAAAACAAATGAACTCCTCTAAAAGGCAAACATGCACTTTAACCACAAGTTTGTATATTCTGGTATTAATATTTTTTATTGCACACATTCGCAAGATGCATATTTATAAAAAAATCAGCCACCAAGGTCTTATTGAATCCTGTACGATAAGACAACAGATTAACAGTGGCTTTCTAGATGATCATTTCTCATTCCTAGAAAAGTAAGGAGCATTTTAGTGCCTGAGCAGTTAACTTGAGATAAATAAGCACAAATTATCAAACAAATAAGCATTCCCACTACCCTGACTTTACATTAACATTAACCTCTATATGTGTGTGTGAACATGCGTGTGTACTTCTTGCTACATTAGCATTTCTTTTAGGTTCCACATCCTTGTTTGATCCGAATATATAACAAGGCTTAATAACTTTTGAGGACGAACATTTTTCAGTCTGATGACTAGTGAAAAAAGGACTCAAACAATGCCTGAAAAGGGGATCCATATGGAATGAATTGATTGGAGGAAAAGACAAATGGCATTAAGGGCAAAAAACTGCATCCAATATCAACCAGTGTAAAATTGTAGTAAAATTTCTTATGAGTTGTGAACTTTCTTGATGAAGAATTTACTCAAGAGTGAATGAATTGCTTGCTAACATTGAAAGAGTTGTCTAAACATATAAATACACAAATGATTAATTGTTGACAGCATGGCAGACAAGCCTGTCTTTACATACCCGTTGCCCAAAATCAATCTTCCCTATTGAATCCACAAGTCCAGCCAACCAATAGACATCTGAATAAGGATTTCCACTATTGTCATTATACTGCAAAGGAGACAAGAATATAGGAACATTTAGACAGATAATTGGATATCTTATCAAAATTTGACAACAATTTCAGTGAAAAATATTTCTTGCAAGCTCTGTTTTCTCTTACTTTACATGCATTTAGTACTCATCCAGTATTAAATAAGAAAAATATCTCACTACAGAGGATTACAGAAATGTGCTAGTATTTTATAACATTAGGAGCAAAAAGAAAAAAATTAAAATACAAAAAATTTATTAGCGATGAAAAATTAACTCAATAAACATTACTGTAAATTTGAACAAATTATGATGTCATTCATGTCAAATGAATGTCTATTACAAAGCTAAAAATATTGCACTTTTCCATTAAGCCTTAGTAACTACATTCATATAAATGACCTTACACGGTCTCAAAAAATTCAAGAAAGACACCCAGATGACATTGCATCAATATTTCCCAAAACATTATCTGCCAAATACAAAACTGTAAATAGAGAAGAATGGGGGTTCTTCCCATAGTGTGTTGATTAAGTGGTGGTGGCGGTGGTGTTGTGACCACCAAGGTTCAAACCCCCGATGGGCCATTGTGATTGCAAGCTTGTGCCTTTGCTGATCCAATGTGCTCGCAGGTTTGAACCTTAGCAATGTTATATGGGGATAAGGTCCCCCATTTGTGACCTCAACGGTTCATAGCTTTGGGTGAAAAGCGTTTCACATGGAGCCGGAGGTTGTGTTATGCCAAAAGTTTACCCCACACTTATTTTAAAAAAAACAACGAGAGAGAGAAGAATAAAATAGCTACGATCTGATGGAGTGAATAATGTTGATTCGTCTTCTCCTAAGGAACAACTATTGCTACTTATTTATGGACACACAACCTTGCCACTTTGTGCATTGTCTAATCTATATAGAGTCTTGTCAGGATTCTCATTTTTTGAATTTATTAGATATGTATTTATACACATACTAACATCATTTTTATATTTCATTCCATTCCATTGTATTCAATGTGCTTCTTTTAGTATAGAAAATCTTCTGTCTCTTGTTCTTGTGTGCCCTACTAGCTTGGAGTCGAGTCTTTGGATTCTCAACTATGTTCCATTGTTTCTTCTGCATTTATCTTAGTAATTCCTCATTGTATCAGAGCTTGAGCAACTAAGCTTTTAGTCAATCGATGAAACAAACTGCAATTCCAAGGTCTCAACACAGTTATTATATATTGAGATGATTTTGCTCTATAAGGCGCACTCAGTTCAATTGCAAAACTCTACCCACAGATCTTCAAATTCTTCAATAAATAAAAAGCAAGGACTTATTTTGTTTGACAGCAAAATTCGTCAACTAAAGCATTTTCTTTTCATCATAAATTTGATGTTCATTTTCTCTGTGGTTCTTTTTGTCTCTGTGGCCACAACTCTCACATATTTGATTGTTTGTACCTCTTTAGTTGCAACTCTGCAAGTTTTTCTAAGAACTGCATGGACGTAGCCATCATTTGTTGAGTCTGCTTCAGCAATTGTAGAGAAGATAAAATCAAAGCTTCGTCCTGGAGAAACTTCATGGATCTCACCGCCACCTCATGGAAGGTTGTGATCAAAGCATTTAATAAGAGTAAGGGATTGAGGATCTATATCAACAATAACAATCTACCCCAAAAATCTCATCAAAGTTGAAAATCAGAGGGCGACAACATGGAGAACAATCCACAGTATTCCCACTCTTGCAGTGGATCATTAGTTCAGATAAAATTGCATAAAGGAAAGTAATAGCGTTCAGCTCTGGCAACAATTAAATCACAATCTTAGAAAACAAATATTGTAACGTCCATCATGCTTAGTATGTAACCTCAATTCCAAGACTTGTTATAGAACATTGGATGTCGCGTTCTGCCAATCAAGCCCATGCACTTAGCCATTAAAGACACCTTCAAGTACCTCTTCAGAAGGATCTAGATTCAAACATCATGGCTGAAGGAAGGTGCTATTACTACAATAGAGGATATCAAGAAGAAAGATTGTTAATAGAAAATTCTAGATCTAGGGGAGCTTGCTAAGCAGATTAGTGGAGACAAATTCCTGATCAAAACTAGGACCAATTCAATGTCATGTCCGATCCCCAGATATCTTTTAAGTGGCTAACCAACTTAGGTGCAAGTTGACATATGACTCACCATAAGAGATTGCACTCCAATTACTCTCATTTTTATCAAGGTGAACACATCCCAATACAAAATAAGTCAGGACTCACCATCTACAACACCAATGAATTCTCCGTTGGCAATACAACTTTTAGTGAGGTACTTTGCAAAATAGGGGAGGGGAAATCTTTTTTGGTATAACAGAATACAGTCACATGACATGTAAGCTCTCTTTCGCATTAAAGATTCGGACATATCAATTTTTTATTTATGCAGGTCATGAGTACACATTCTTCAGGGCCTTCCCTCCATGCAACCCATGAGATGAGTGTGTCAGGGATGTATTTGGGAAAAAAACCACAACAAAGTGTTTCAAAAGAGCTACACTCACAAAGCTTATGCTCCACCCGATCTGATTCATATACCCATAGTATCAAAATCCACAAAAAATGAGATTAAATACATACGAGTATTTCTTACCGCAGTCAAAGCAAAGTCAAACTTGCCCAAACCTACAAATTACATACAATTTTTTCCATCAAAATTTTCCTTGTAGATGTCTGGTTTTACAGCTTTTATCATTGTTTTGACTTTATAGTGCACAGGGGAAAAACAAATTTTAAAAGATAAGCTCAAACAGCATAATAGAGAATCTATGATTGACAAACTAAGTCACAAGGACACCCACCTACCATTCACTTACTTTCTAGCTGCAACATCAAAAGGTAGGGGTAATTTGCTTTTTCTTAACTCTTCAAGAATCTTCAACTTCAACCCTAGTAGTAAACTTTAGCAAGGCATAAACCCTAATGCTGACCATAGGTTTAGATCTTAGCATATAAGTTGAAAAGGGTTTTCTTATTTTTGAAATAAATTGGTCTCATCTTTATGCTTTTGCAACCAGCAGCTGTTATGAAAAAACAAACAACTCTCTGCAGCAGCTGTGGGATAGATAAAGGACTTCCCAAAACCGCTGTAGGTTATTGATTGCTTCCCACAGCTGCTACAATAAGTGGTTTTGATAGCCTGCATCTGCTGCAGGTTGTTGTTATCTTCCCACAAATGCTGTAGGAAGTTGTTTTGTTGTTGTTTTCTAGATGGGTAATTGCCTTGAGGCTATTTGCGTTCTCACCTTTTCTTCTGTAAATGTAATAAGTTACTAACATTCAAAATTTGATACTTAATGGGTATTTGAGAGTGACTCGGAACATGAATCATCATTTATGTCTTATGCTTTATGTTAACTTTGTACCTCTTTCTATCTATGTTTTCCTAGGGGTATGTCTGCTGCCCTAAATGCCCGTCACCTACAGGGTACATTTTGGGGACATGGGGATGGCTAGTAAACATCCCTTCCCCATCCTCCTTTTTTGGCAAGATCAGGAAACATCCCCAGTACGGCAAATAATAAAAACGAGATGTCTAGATACCCCTACAGCTCAATCACTTTTCAGTGCATTTATTAAAAAACAGCACAATTTTGGTTTAAAAAAGGTATGGATGAACCCACCTGAACCCTCACACCCCCTTTAAACAATGTTACTGGGTACAGAATATATGGGTGTGTACCGGTTCAGTACAAGGATTATTCTGGTCCTGGTTCACAGAAGATTTAGCCATCAAAGAAGAGTAAAACTTTCATTTTCCTCATGTTTTCAATAATTTTTTCAATATTTTCCAATTTTTTTTAGTTTTGAATTTTTTCAAAAATTTTATGAATTTTGTACCATGTTAGATTGTCGAAACTCGATTTTCATCTCACAAAACCATCTTATGATGACTTGTGAAGGTGCAAGATGCCTTGAGTTCTACAGTCATCCACAGCCTATCAAGTGTATGTGTTAAAATAATATCAATATCTTCTATTTTTAGCAGTTATCTTAGTTGTCGACTTATTTAGCTTCTTAAGTTAGCTTTTTATCATTTAGCCTTTTAAGCTATATTTAGCTTTTTAAGCTTTTTAGCTTATTTGATTTCACTTTAACGACTAGTTCTATTTAAAGAACATCGTCTTGTAACCTCTATATATACTTGTGTATATCGTTCAATGTAATTATCCGATTATTGAATCATTCATTCAATTTATTTTTCATGGTATCAGAGCATGGAAATTAAAAATTTAGAAAGTTTTTGTTATTAAAATTTTTCGAGGAGTTTTTATTTAAGAGAATTTTTAAGAACTGTTTTTTTTTTTTTAAAAAAGAGCAAGTTCTTTTTCTCTTCCTGGGCGGATTTTTTTTTTGCAGGTTGAAAATTTTCCTAAGGTTTCTGCAATTTTCGACTAGAGTTTTGACCCTTCAATTCAAGTCGAAATTTTATTTTGGTTGCAGATTCTTGGTGGGTTTTCCGACACCTCAACTGGGTCGTCATCAAATTTTTCTAGGTGCATCGTTTTACATGCCTCAATTTTTGAGCCGTCAGAACTGCATTCTAATTTCAAATCCTTGATGGGTTTTTCAAGAGCTTTTCTGGGTTGGTCTCATATTTTTATGGGTGCCTCGTTTTCCATGCCTCGAATTTTATGCCAGCAAATTTGCCTTGGAATTTAAAAACAGTCTGTGATTTCTGCTAATTATGTGGACGTCGGGAATTGTTGTGTCTTCTAGGCGCCGTTTATGTTGTACATCCAACCTAGGGTTTTTGCCCGTATTTTTTCTGCGTTTCTTTTGAAAAAAATAAAATCGTCTATATATTTTTCTGGTTTTTTTTACAAAAAAAATCAGAGGTATTTTTTATGTTCTGCAAATTATTTTTTTTTTCTAATTAATTTCAGGAAAAATTTCAGGTTTTAAGTTTGCAGAAAAATTTAATTTATGGGTTTCTTCCAAACCTCGAAATTCGCACATTGGGATTCGTGTCTCGAATTCCACTCTAGGGTTTCAGATTTTTTGTGCAGCTGCTTCTATTCTGATTTTTGAATCAGATTCTTCTGTCTCTTGCTTTCACTAGGTTGACCTCGTTCAACCTCCATTTTCGTGATGGCATCTTTGACCAACATCATGTTGGAACACAGTCAAAAGTTCAACAACTACCACAACACCTGGAAACAGTGCATGTTCACGATATTTGAATATCGTTACCTTTATCAGATTGATTTAGGCCAAACCTCGTCTTACAAGTCCCAAGGTTTTCACATCTTTTTCTTGAAAAATTGTTGGTTTTCTAATATTTTCTTGAGATACCGGTTCTTGGGGAAAAAGGTTGGGTCCGGGTCCTGGTTCTTGCCCGGTCTTGGTTCTTGTCCTGTCCTGGTCCGACCCTGGTTCTCCCTGGGTTCCACCTAGGTCCTGCCCAGGTGGCCGGGTTCTCTGTGGGTCCTGCCACAGAGAACCCGGCCACCTGGGCAAGACCCGCGTGGAACCCAGGGAGAACCCAGGCGGCCCCGGGAGAACCAAGGTCCGTGGGTTCCCAAAAACAGGGCCCACGGGTCATAAAAGTCAAAAAAAAAACTATGTATCATTTAGCTGTTATCATTTATGTATCATTGTATTGGAAAGTTACATTGTATGTTTCATATTTGTATGTTTGAATATATATAATTTTGATGTTTGAACATATATATAATATATATATATATATATATATATATATATATATATATATCAAACATATAATTTTGATGTTTGAACATATATATAATATATGACATGATATATATCAAACATATAATTTTGATGTTTGAACATATATATAATATATGACATGTGTATATATATATATATACACACACATGTCATATATTATATATATGTTCAAACATCAAAATTATATATATTCAAACATACAAATATGAAACATACAATGTAACTTTCCATTGTATATATATATATATGTGTGTGTATGGATGTAACCGTACCCAAGAAGAAGAAAAAATTGCCGAATCCGCGAAACCGTATCTGCATCCATACCCAAATCGGTAACTTAGATCATGGGAGGGTTTTCACAATTTTTTCCTCAAAAATTGTTCGCAGGGTTTATAATTTTCCCTTAAAAATTATCTCATCTGTAATCCACAATATTCACGTAAGATTTTAATTATCTGGGTTTTACCGTTTTTTTCCACAAAAACGATGATTTGTAACCTCAAATTTCTTGGTTTTTCAATTTTCTCCTCAAAATCGTAAATTCTCTTTTCGAGGGTTCCTATTTTAGGGTTTGCCGGTTTTTTCCTCAAAAATCGTGCTTTGTTGCAATCAGTTTGGGTCGCACCTGTCAAGGCGAACATCTGCAACCATGGTATCTTGCAATTTATTTAGGAGTTGCTGGTGCAAACAGTGCTCGGTACTCTTCTGCAAAAGGGTTTGCTGATTTTTTCCTCAAAATCATGCTTTCAAGCATCAGTAATTCATGTGTGCCACATCTCTAATTCGCGTGTGAAGGCTACATTAGATGGCTTTTGGTACTCTTGGTCAATTACATTCTGCAGATCCTGCAAGGGTCTCCGTAGCAACAGATGGTCTTTGCATTTGTGATCATAACACCTGCAATGTCTTTTGTAGGGTATTGAGTACGATGACCATTAGGCAGGGTGTTAAAATAATATGAATATCTTCTATAATGGTCATCTTCTATTTTAAGCAGTCATCTTAGTTGTCGACTTATTTAGCTATTTAGCTTGTTAGTCGACTTATTTAGCTTGTTAAGTTACCTTTTTATTATTTAGCCTTTTAAGCTATATTTAGTTTTTTAAGCTTTTTAGCTTATTTGATTTCACTTTAACGACTAGTTCTATTTATAGAACATCGTCTTGTAACCTCTATATATACGTGTGTATATCGTTCAATGTAATTATCCGATTATTGAATCATTCATTCAATTTATTTTTCAGCATGGAGAAAACCAAGCACAAAAAGAGCCCAAAAATAAAAGCATTGATCCGAGATGATGAGTGGTGGGATCGTGTGCAATATGTTTTGAATTTCACTAAGCCAATCATGAGCATGATTAGATTAGGTACACTGATATTGATTGCCTATTAGGTATACTCAAGCTTATTAAATTAATAAAGTGATTTTCTGAAAGGTTTTTGAAAAAGCTTATGAATAGGGAGTTGAGAATTCATTTGTGATTATGCCATTAATTCTATTTCTCTAATGGAAATCCTTGCAGTTCTGGAGATCAAACTTGCTTCATCTCCGCATTTGGAGAATGAAAACCATCTTGGGAAGGCGGTGAAAGATTCCTCCCTAGATGGTGTTTCGGAGAGTCACTCAAATTTTGCAGCTGGAGTCAATGATTGAAGGTTTTGGGCAATTTATGAAGTCCTTATGCAAAGACAAATTATTTCCCTCTCTTTTCCTATGCTATTTATTCCCTTGGCTGGGTGTGGACTCCTTATTGAGCTGCGTTAATACATTATGGGACGAATGAATTGACATTTGTTGGGCGTGGGAGATCGTGTTCACTTTTAGACGTATAGATTCTATTTATGCTACGTCATCCATTTCTGGGCAGTTGTGATGAGGAGATATTGCCTCTAGCATGGGTTTCCTTGCCATTGTAATATAGCCCCTCCGAATTCTCACAGCTCAGATTTATATATGAAATCATTGATTTCCATTTCAGTCCTCAACAGTTGATGCATGAAATTATTTGTCACACGAGCTGGACAAATATTTGTGTACTCAAACTGCTGATATTACTCAATGCTTAATGAAGGTCAGAATTCTCCGTGTTGTGGTTTATTTTCAATCAGCAATATGATACATTTAATGTCATGTGTTTGAATGCTATTATCTGCTGTATCCTGATGTTGCAATATAAATGAATGATAATCCTCAAATCTGAAACATACATATTACAAACCAAATCTCATTATACACAGCAGTGTACAAACTGTTTAACAAAGTAACTCAGGGAAAAAAGTGCAAAAATTGGGTTAAAATTCATAGGGTATCTTACAAGTGCTTTATAGTTTGGGGTCATCTTCCCCTTAGCGCGAAGATGGGAATTCAGTCTCAAAATTATAGGAAATCCTCCAAATTATAGAAACATTCATGTTTTTTGAAAACTTGGAATTTAATATGAGGAAATTTGTCTACGTTCCCATCCCAAACACCTAAAATCACCCTACTCTTATGAATAAATCTATTATTCAAAAGGTCAAATACATTTGCTTACTAATTAACCTTTTTAAAAATACAAATAGGACCAAATAAATTTTAAAGCTAATTTAAAGCTCAATTGTTTCACGCTTTCACAATGCCTCCTTGCAATCTCATAGGCACACACAAATCCCATTGCCTTCTCCAACTTCTCTCTCAAAAACAATTTTGATCCACTTGTTAGTTTCCTCTACTTTATACACAATCCATGAAGGCAGATCTAGTTACGCCGGGTTGAAGGGAAAATTCTTCAATTCAAGTTTTCCCTAAATGCATGCTCTAGGGGGACTTATCCTTGAGCAAGTACAAACTCCTTGTGTTTCAATAAATTTCAACCACAAAGCACGAAGAAGGGCATCATTTTGGCATGTGTGATATGTAACTATTTAAGATACCCCAATTCTGTAAGAGGTAAAAACTGACCACTATTTTTATTTATTTTATCAAAAGCAAAAATTGAAAATACCCCTCTCAACATTGTTAACAACTTAGATTTGTCCATTGATCTCAGGTTTCTATGCAATTGTCCCATAAGGCCTTCTTCATGGATTAAAAATGTTTATACTTTTATCCCACAAAGGCCTTTGTGAATTAAGAATGTTATCCTTAAAACATCATCTGCTCATATCATGCTTTGGTTGTTTTTGTTTACAGTTTGTGTTTCAAATTTAAAAATTTCCTTATTGCCTCAATAGTTCACTGTCTTTTAGTTGCCCAAAATAATTCAGCTGTGTTGGTTAATGTGTAATTCACGATTAAGTTTAACTGCTTTCAAATAAGCTTAAAAAGATAGATAGAGAGTGCCAGTCTAACCATTATAATTAAGTAGATGGACATCTTATCTAAGGTCGCGCTTAAGTAAGCACTCAACTGAGTTGATAATGATAATGAAATTGATTGTTTTAACCAGAGCAGATGCAAATTAGATAATAATTGCAAGATTCGCACACCCCATTTGGTTGCAAGGCAGTCGAAAAATACTAGGACCATTCTATGTCTATCAATAATTTTATTGATTTCTTCAAATATCAACATCCTATCATTTTTGTGTTAATTTTCACCCAGCTCTAGATCATTATTTTCAGTGCTACTTCATATATCAGCTATCTTCTCAAGTTTATACTTTGAAGGTGGAGGACAAAGACCCTTTGCAACCATAACATCAAACTTCATAGTTGGCTAAAATGACAAGTGTAATTGCCTGGCCATAGCTATATATCTACAAAGTTGTGTATGCTTCTAAGTTGATACGGATAAAAATGACTTTTGGTTCTTAATCTATCCAAGAATTTTCATTATCAATACTATTGACATCCAAGATACTAGCTTTAATATTTGCACCATGGCATGTATTTAATTTCATTAAGCTTGTGGCCTTTAAAAGACGTCTTTCTTAGTTACCTTTTCTCTTTCTTCAAAACTCTCACTAGCATGATCACCCATATACACCTACACAAATACATGTACACACACATACATTACAGACACGCACACTGTAATGTCCCCATTTGGGATTTGCCTTAATTTAGCCCTGAGACACCATTTTTTATAAAATAAAGTGAGAATTGTAATTAATAAACATTATTTTATCAGAACTGAATACATTTCATTATAATATTTAATTTAAAATTTTGAGAATAGTTTAGAGGATATCACTTATCTCGATAATTTTCACTGATTTGTATATTTCAGATATATGTCTTAATGTTATAAATCATTACTGCATTACTGCTAAGCAGAGCCAACAGATTATAATAATAGATTCTTCACGATGATAGTTCTCACTCTCTACTTAATCTTCAATGGCTATAAATGACAGAATTGCCCCAGTATACTCCTTCATCCTTAAAGTGTCCGTGAAATAACATTGGAGACGATGTATAGAATCAGCCACTGCATATGCAGCCATGTCCCTTCTGTGTTGGCAGCTCAATTTTGTATTACCTTCCACATACTTAGCAAGTCACCCAATATGATATGCTATGGACTAAGTTACCAATTCAGGTACGGATACGGATACAGATTCGCGGATTCGGCAAAAAAAAAAAAACCTTGGGTACGGGTACGGGTACGAGTACAGGTACGTCCATACGTATATATACATGTCATATATTATATATATGTTCAAACATCAAAATTATATATGTTCGAACATACAATGTAACTTTCCCATACAATGATAACAAATAAATGATACATAGTTGTTTTTTAATTGTATTTTTGACTTCTATGACCCGTGGGCCCTGTTTTTGGGAACCCATGGACCTTGGTTCTCCCAGGTCCGCCTGGGTTCCACCTGGGTCCTGCCCAAGTGGTCAGGTTCTCTGTGGGTCCTGCCACCCGGGCAGGACCCGGGTGGAACCCAAGGAGAACCAGGCTCAGACCAGGACCGCGCAAGAACCAGGACCCGGACCTAGCCTTTTTCCCCAAGAGCCAGTATCTCAGAGTATTGCATTGAAATTCTTCTTCTTATAAGATGTCTTTGGAAAGATAACTCCCCTGGTAAGAGACACATCCCATGTCCTTAATACTTTTCTTTCTTTATACAATTATTAATTGCACCTCTTTGTAATCTCCCCTACATATTGTAGTGTATATTGATATTACTGCTAAATTCTGCATAGCAACATTATCAGGCTTCATATATTAAGCATACATATTCAGCACATCCCCATGCATACCAGCAAGAGCAAGGATGCTACTGTCTGTAACTTAATAACAGTTCTGATCTGATCTATGGTGATGTCACTAGATCCTTTTGATTCCTTCCCTTTATATCTCTCAATATGAGGAGGTCACACCTCTTCATCATGTATGCCCTTTGGCAAGAGACACACCCTTTCACCATTTGCACCCTTTGAAAGAGTGCAACTCTTCATTATTTCTGCCCTTTGAAAGGGACACAACCTTCCAAAATCAGATCTGCACTTTTATTTAAATCAAATCTGCACTTCTCATTTCCAAACTCCTCCCCTTCTCAAATGAGGTTCTCTTCTCCCTTTTATAAATTATGTTTGAGGGAGTCAACTTTTCCTTCCATGTCTTTTGACCATTCATTAACTTAATTAAATTTTAATTATATTTAACTATATAATTTTATATTTTCATTTAAATTTTATTTTTATTCTTTTGTAGTTTAATATTATTATCATTATTTATTTTTAAATTATATTTCAAAGTGGGGCCATTACACACACACACCTTTACTCATGCACCCAAACCTCACACAAGCGCATGCCACAAGCTCGTACATGCATAGCTATCCATGTACATATACATATGTACATATTGACACAAGGATATCAGAAATCTGTTTGGATTTGTTTGAGATTTGTACACTAACCCTACCACTCTAAATTTTTCATAGGTATTTTCCTATACAATAGTTTGAATCTATGTATGCAACAAATTTGATGAAATTCATTCTGAAGTATAATTTGGTGCATCCATGTCTCCATAGCATTAAGTTGTTCTCAAAGGAAGCAGCCGGGGAAATATTGGAAGGAAGATCAAACCATACCTCCACTAAAACATAAAAAGAACATAGAAAATACTTTACTAATTACTTAATGAACACCTATGAAATAAAGAAAATGACAACTCACACACAAAAAAATATAGTAACAAGTAGAGAATTCAAAAACACAAACTTGCTGTGGCTTAGGCCTTAGACATCTACCTTCAACAACTGCAGAATAAAATCAACAGCTTCTGGTGGGCTTTTACCATCACAGCCCCTGACCATAGCAATTGCAATTGGAATGGCCTGCATTAGACAACAGACAGCAGCACACAAAATAATTACAAAACACAAATCAAACAAATACCATATCGACAAGCAACTCAGTTGCTTTGTTTAAAACCATGTATTACAAGGAAAATCACAAAATCACAAATTTATCTCCCTAATATGACACAAATCATTTGAAATGCACAAATATTTAGATTAGCTAAAAAAGTTGAATTTCCAATGGTATACCGTACCATATAAGACCCCTTAAGCTGTAATAAGCACCAAGGGTGTTTTGACTTAATCTAGTCTAAATATGCAGATATACACAGGAAGTCAAGGGAAAATATGGGGAATCTCTTCCTACCATTTAATTGCTTTCATCATCAGTGTCACACTCTCTAACTATCTATCTTTCAATTCTACATGCACATATAATATGTGGAATGAATCACTATTAAGGTGTATTAATAACGACTCCAAGAAACTGATCTAATGTCATTTTTAAAATATTGAAAAATGTGAAGAAATGGACTAGTAAAAACAAAAAAGTAAATGAAAGATTTTTGTAAATGTAATTTAGATCTTTTTGATAGAACATTAATTTCATCATCAAAAACAATATTTCTATATAACAACAGGACATCAGATAACATAAATAAGAACTCCCAAATCATAAGACAGATATTGTTGACAAATATTTATGTCATTTTTCATCAAAATCAGAAAAACCAAAATCCCAATTTGAGACTCTATAATGCTCTTTCAACGATCAAAGTGAAATTGTGAACCTCATTAAAGTATCCATTTAAGAAAACCAAAAGATGAAAAGAAATGGAAAAGTTTATCTAGACTTAAATCGGAAGGTCATATCTATAAGTGAATATGATTACAACCCTGTCTACAATTCTATTATTGAAATCACTTATTAACGTATATTATAAATTGAATGTATACTATAAATAATGTGTATAGTTTGTTTTTCTCTGCTGAGAAGCTTATCAAACAAATGAATGTCTAGCATGGTTCACAATTGCAAAAATCAATGCTCCTCCCACTTAATTTGATTACTAGTTGGTCAACAGATATTACTAGTTGATAATCGATATTTTAGCTGCTATATGAATACCTAACTGAAGTCTATTTACAACCAGATATAGGTTTGAGCAAGATTCATTGAACTATTTGCAGAATCCATTGCTCTGTTTCAAAAATCTAATGTTATTCTTCCTTTGACAATTCATTTCCCTTGAAAATCTCTTCTATTAGAGATAAATCACCTTTTCACCATCTATTTTTTTGGCAAACAATCTCAATCCAGCTATCTCTGCAAATCAGGGCTCAAATACAAATACAGATCATCCTCCCACTTGATTTGATTATTTGTGATCAACAAGAACATATTGCTTGTTATTAGTTGTCATTTGTCAATCAGTACTTTACCTGTTATTTGAATATGCAACTATTGTCTATTTATAACAAGATACAGCTTTGAGGAAGTTTTATTGATCTATTTGTAGAATCCATTGCTCTGTTTCAAAAATGTGGTGTTATTCTTCCATTTACAATTCATTTCTCTCGGAAAAGCTCTTCTTTTTCAAATAAAACACCTTCTCACTGTAACATTTTTTGGTGACTCTCAACTCTCAATCCATCTATCTCTGTACATCAGGGCTCAAATGCCCTGCATCCAGTGCCTATTTGGAATCATCATCACACAATCCTTTCTCTTTAAAAGGTTTGTTTTAATCATACATCTATCCTATAGTGTTTCGACTTTCAAGTGTCATGATCGTTTCATCATCTTTCTGGCAGATTTCCATTCAATGAGCAATCACTTCTCAAGACATCAATTTTATCTTGTACTGATCAAAAAAGCAATTCCTTCCATTTTCATTCCTATCATTTAAAATTTTGTTTTCCTTAATGCCTTCTTTAAAATGTTGCATCATAATTGCATGAATAGAAAGCAGTCATGTTAGAATTTAAGGAAACTAAAATCAAGAAAATCGTCATGCATTAAAAATTTTAAATTTTAGCAATAACCTTAACATGCATAAATTGGCATATTTAATAAAAGCATCACATATCCAAGTGAAAAACAAATTAAAAAGCACCAAAGAAGATAGATTATAGATGCCTAATAGCAAATCATTCAACTTACAAATACCACTATAGTCAACCTAATGCTATAAAATTTAACGAACAAAAGCTAGATATTTAAATTGGCATACATAGAAATTTTCAACATGCATATAATCAGATCAATTTGTTAGTGTTGTTCTCCTCCGTCGGCCAAGGTTTATTACAGCGTGTCTCCAGATGCCACCTTTCAATACAGAAAACATAGGCAGCCACACCAATATGTTTTGATGCATCATAGCACTGTTAATTATCAAAGGTAGTCATGTTCACAGTGTCATCTTTCCTTTAGAGTTCATATAGTAATATTCTAGAACACAAATTTTAATGCCAAGCATTGTCAGTACATTGTTTCAAAACAATAGATACAAAAAAAAAAAAAAAATGTTGGAAACATAACCACTGTAGAAAAAGGCACTACCAAAAATAAAGGAATGCAACAGAATATACAGATTAATTGGGCATTGCATTTACAACCCTCTCATCTAATAAAGGCAATTCCATCCACCGATTGCAATTGTGTAAAAGATCAATTCAAGAGCCTGTTAAAAATCCCCATATTTGGATGTGTTTTTCCAATTTCATCTATTTTGGTTGTCACAGAATAAATATTTATTTAATCTAATATCATTTTTGCTGATTTTGAATGTTTTATTTGCAGTATGAAATTATTTTCTTTTTTTACTGGCCATACTTTGGCAGTCCATACCTTTCCGGCTGTGACTTTATTTCATTTCTAATCGAACCTTTTATTGTCGTTGATTGTCCTTAAATAGAAAATATTATATGTTTAAATATTTGTAAGCAATGACATACTACAAGTAACATCTGAACCAAAACCTTCATCTTTGTTGGAAGAGTCACACATTTATGTAGCTATACCTTTTAGGCGACCCATCACTTCCAAAGTAACAAACCTTTTAAAAACTGTTTCAATTTACAGCAATATAAGTGATATTGTAAGTATTGGTGGTGATCCCCTTTGTGACATGTCATAACAATATTGGTCACACCCAAGGCTACCAAACTCCCCAAGAATCGCCTAGACTCAGTGAACAATAAGACAGACAACCCCAAATGAGTGAGAGACTCGGCAGCTTCGTACTCGCCAGACTCACTGAGTTTAGATAAGTCCCAATGTGAAGACTCAATCATGGCTGGCTAAGAAAAAAGCATTTAAAAAAAAAATTTAAAGCAATTCACTCAAAACTTTTCATCTTATATTTGTCTCCTACAATGTAAAAGAAATTTCATTTTATTTTCAAATAAAAAAAGGATAAAAGAGAAATCAGAGCCAAAATTTGACTGCATTGGAGGGAAACCAGCACAGAGATTGAACAAAAATCAGTGGTTGAATCACATTTGGGCAGGATTGCAGCTACTTTTGGTGCATCTAGAATAGTCTAGAAGGGATTGAGAAGAGCTCACCATTGATTTCAGGATACATTTAAGATTTAAGTTTATAATTTCAAGGTTGTTTTAGTAAAAATTCAATTTCTCTTTTACATTTATTTTTTCTTTTTTTTTTTCTAGTTTGTTTTAGCAGACCAAAAAACAAGCCCTATATGTGTTTAATTTTTGTATGAACAAACACCCAAGTATTTTTGTTAAAAAAAATAGTCTTATTGTAAACCCTAGATTTTTTTTATATTAAGTATAAACCATAAATGTAAATTTTGTTTTATATTTATGTATTATTACAGCATTCTTTAGACTTGTAAACTGTCTTCATCGCAATGTCCAGAACTCCACTTAGAAGGAACCCATGTTGAAAAAATTCTATCCCTAGACAAAAGAAAGCGGAGGTAACTAGTTTTCGTTGCAAACAAACTGTGCTTCGAGGAGGCATTACCAAAATTAAAATACCATCTTGCACATATGCCATGCCAAAATTCTAAACCATGCCCACATGTGCCTGCCAATGTTATATGTGAGTGCAAGTTCAATTAGAAACCTTTGAGTAGCAAAAAAACTAAAAAAGAGGCAACGAGAGAAGATGGCAGCCATTGGTGGACTGGAGAGCCTTCTTCTTCCATTCATCCAATCCATCCATCTTCAGATAGGAGATAGGTAGTGGTAGTGGCACTAGTAGTGTTAGCATTGGGCCTAGAGTTCATTCATCAAGGTTAGCATTGGGCCTAGAGTTCATTCATCGAGGCTATATTCATATATTTTGCCACACACTACTTTGTGTTTCCAACCATCGCTTGACAACACAAGTTGGAACAAAGATAAACATGATGTGGCTAAAAGCACAATTGGTGACTTCTGGTTTGATTACACCATTCCATTCCATACAAGCAAGTACTTTTCTTTTTGTTTTAAAATATATTTTCATTCTTTGTCTCTTGAAATTTTATACTTAAGAGGTAAGTCGAATTCAAATTTAAACTCTCAATTTTACAATAATTAGTTTGTTTAAATTATGTGTTAGCTCTACTTATTGGCAAAACGAGGTGGATACAATTACTGTTTGCGAGGAGGGGTTCAAACTACTTCAAAGACCCTAATGATGAGGATCCCATTTTGTCTCAAAAGGTGGCTGATGCGAAAGCCAAAATTGACGATCAGCAAGAGCAATGGAAAAAGAAGAGTTGCACCACCATGACTAATAGTCAGACGTATAGAAGAAATAGAACATTGCTAAATTTTCTTGTTTCTTCCTCAGGTGAAAGTACTTCCTAAAATGCATTGAATTAATGATTAAGATTTAATTTATACTCTATATGGAGTCAGTGATTTTGTTCCTCCTCAGTTGGTACAATGTTCATAAATTCTATTCATGCTTCACGAAATACGTAAAAAGTTGAAATCATTTGTGAAGCTTTGGAGGGTATCTTATAGTCGAGTTGGGTGAGGAGAATGTGGTACAAGTTGTTGCAGATAATGCAACAAATTATGTTGTTGCAGCTAGACTTCTCATGGATGGACACCCATCTTTATTCTCAAATTCTTGTGCCATTTATTGCCTTGACCTCAAATTTGAGAATCTTGGCAAGATTCCATGGATCAAAGTGTGTGTTGAGACAGCCAAAAATATTTGTAAATACATGTACAATCATACATGGGTCCTCAGCCTAATGAGGCAATTCACAGGGATAAAGGAGTTGTCTTGTCTTGGAATAACCCAGTTTGCAACCGATTTCATGACATTACAATCCTTGCTTCAAGCAAAAGTAGCTCTTAGGCACATGTTTGTTAATGAGGGGTTGATGTGGCTAATTGGATTTCTAACGAGCAAAGCTTCTTGGTACCAACTGCGAAGATCGTAAAGGTAAATCAAGAGTATATTTGTATTCATTATTTTTTTATTTGCTTATTTTTGTTCACACTTATGTTAATGTTTCACAAAAATTGCAATTCATAGAGCCTTTAGTGAGTCTCCTACGAATTGCTATTAGGGAGAAGCTTGCAATGGGCTACATATATGAGGGCATGGATTGGGCAAAGGAGACCATTAGATCCATTTATGCGAGAGTTGAGATTAACCACATTTAGGAAATCATTGATAGACGATGGGACCTCCAACTTCACACATAGCTACTTGTTTCCTCAATATGGTATTTCAATTCCACCTTAACTGCAAGGCGGATGAGGAGGTTCAAAGTTAGTTCTACATAGTCATAGAGAGGGTGATGCCTAATTCTGGTGTTGGAGCACAAATAGTCACAGAGATCGAGATCTTTATACTTGCACAACGAGATCTCTTTACAGGAGATACATGCAAGGCAACTTGTTCGACATTGCAGCCAAGTAAAAATCTATTAAGGGCATAATTTAAGTTTAATGTAATAAAACCGTCCAATTTTTGAAAAAACAGGAAGAATAATATAATGGTCCAAAGAAGTGGCAGACCAAGGACATTTCCACCTTGATTAGTTAGCAACATAGTTACAAGACTCTACGAGTCTTGGCAAGACTTGTCGAGTCCCGAGGCGAGTCGAGCTCGCCAAGGCTAGTGGCCTCTAGACTCAGACTTGGCCAAGTCTAGCCAAGTTTGGATAGAGTTGTCGAGTCCCGAGGGCTAGACTCTGCCACCCAAGCAGAAAATAAAAAGTGAAAAAATAAAATAAAATGACTTTGTTTTAAATGAAACAAAAGGTTAATATGTTTTGTCTCTCACCCTAAGAAGTCATTTTTCTTGTTTGCAAACACAAGGAGAGAAAAAGAGGGTTTTGAGCAAAAAAAATAGAGGCATTGAAGAGCAGGCCAGCACATAGATTGAAGAGGAGATAAGGAATGTTGATTGTTTGTGCAAGTTTGTCACGTGGATCGAGACGCAAAGGCAGTAGCAATGGCAGAGGAGGAGGCTAGAGCACGAGGAGACCAATTGGAGGACCCCAAGATCGTGGATGATGTGGATGAGGATATGGATGTCATTGAGCCTAAGCCTCAGCCTCAAACATAGGCAGAGATCATGGCTACAGAATGTTCCAGGACCTATCTTAGGCACACACGTAGGACAGTTGCGAGGTCAACTGACATTGGCTCCTCTGAGCCTTAGACTTCTAGGCTCTAGCTTTTATGTTGAACTTGATATATGTTTTGAACTTTTGATGACATGGATTTCATATTCCATGAATTTTGTAGAAATTTGACACTATCTATATTTCTAATGTGTTATTTAGTTTAGCTTATTCCCTTCAGTGCAAGCCTAAAATTTGTATTTATACTTATGTGATCAATGTAAACTTGTGTATGTGCTTCTATTTGATGAGATTATTGTGTCTTTAATGTTTACTTATTAAAAAAAGCACGAAAGAAGTTTAAAATCGTTAAAAATCTTTGAATTTCTTGGGTTTTTCAATTTGCCAAGTCTCGGCCAAGTTTGGGCGCTGAGTCTGAGCCGAGTTTGAGTCTTGTAACTATGGTTAGCAATAAGGATCATTGTCAAAGGAAAGGGTCAACCGATCAACCCAAGGTATAAGGTCTCTCACACATAATCGTTGTCCAAAGTAATACCCCAGATCGACCAAAGAATGATTAGTTAAGTTAATGATTTGAAACATAAACAAAAGGTCGAGTCCAATTAGAAACAAGATTAGTTAAAGTTGTTGAAGAGACATGATTGAGGAGATACAACTCCTCACATCATGACCACTTGAAGAGATATTAAAGAGGATTGTGCTACATTCAAGAGAGACATGGAATATTGTATTTTGTTATTATCTCATACTCAAATCCGCGCATTCCTAGAGCCACGATCTATCAGTTGTTTGGGTGGGGTTTAGTACCACCAAATTACTTGGTTCAAACGCATGAATAAAGAGACCTTCAAGCAGGAAATGTGTCCATATCATTGCATGATTTGAATGATAGAATTCTGGAACGGTTATAGTGAGTTCATTCAGGAACAGCGACTGTCTATATAGTAAATCAGCACATACATACACAAACATACTTCAAGCAGAATGAAGTAACTAAACACTTCAAGGAATAAGAAAACAAAGAAAGATTTAAGGAATTGAACAACAAAGATAAAATCTATGACACTTATCCCAAAGAATCAAGCAAGGAAATTTTGGAGATAGATAGGTCTAAGTTTGGAACTTAGGATAAATTTCAACTTGTGAATAATCCTTTGTTTGAGGTTGAAGTCATAATGAGTTATAATAATCCACTTTTTAAGTGGGACAAATGAGCTCCACAAAAATCAAGAGATGAGATTTTTCTATCAGTAAAGTATAAAGCCAAGATAAATGTTGTAAGACAAACCACTCTCCAATCAAATTGCAGGAGATTACAATTCACTACACACCAAGGAGTTACATACATTATTTTGATCGACAATTAAATGATGGCTGTTTAAGTTTGGTGGAAACACAAAGTAACACTTCAATTGTATCTATGTCCATAACTTCTACACAAAATTGTTATTGTTGCCATTATTTTCCCACGATTATGACATCAATTTGTGATCAACTGGATTTTAAACCATTGATAGAGCGGAGACGGCTAATAGTGAGAGATTCTCCAAGTGCAACTCAGATTCTCACTTCTACAGTGAACGGTAATTTTTACCAACATTCTACAGCATTCATGATTGCAATAAGTTGGAGTATTTGCAATTTTCCCCTTGACACCTTGAAGGAATGTGTCGAGATTTTGATTCAATGGTTGAAAAAAGTTCTTTCGCCATTAATCAAGAATGAGATTAACAATGATATCTATTTCAATCTGAAGTTAGACGATGAACACTTCTTAGGATTCCCGAAGAGACGGAGGCAGTTTGAGGGTGACAAGCAGATTGTTAAAATCAAAGTAGCCCAACGTCAGCATGATGGTTCATCTCTAAGGATAACTTGGAATCCCGGAATCGTTTGGACTTCAATAGTTGTTGAACGTAAGATGATCTATGATGAATATAGTAAACTTAATCTTATAAAAGGACATTCCTCTTAACAGTTTGTACAGCATTGGATTATTCTTCTTCTTGGTAGTTTTCAGGAGATCAACTTTGCTAGTGATCGACAATATTATGTTTTAAAAGGTCGAAAATATTATGTTTTAAAAGGATGGTGCTAAAATCCTTAGGATCTAGGAATTTCTATTCTAGATATATTAAATGACATGAAATTGCATCATAATATAACAGAGATTGAGAACTCATGCGAATTCAATGGCATCAATATGAAGTAATTATGAAGTAAGGAAAATGTGTGGAAACATTGAACAGGATTATTTGGGACCCTAGTATCAACATTACGATTAAGATTGCTTGTGGACATGCAATTTTAAGAAAAGGGAGACCGTAATATCCCTATCCAATTTCTGAAACAAAACTAGAAGAAGAATATTGTATGGTCCAAAGACGTGGCAGGCCAAGGACATTTCCACCTTGATTAGTTAGCAATGAAGGATCACTGTCAAAGGAAAGACTGAAACCAATCAACCCAAGGCACAAGGTCCCTCACACATACTCGTTGTCCGAAGAAATACCCAAGATCGACCAATAGCTGTACAATCACACAGCTATTAGGCAATAATTAATGCAAACCCCTATCAAAAGTGTGCTCAGTCAACATTATGTGTTGTGCATAGCAACCCCTCAATGCCGCCCATGTTTGTGCATGCTTACCATTAAAACCCACTCCAAGGGAAGTTAGTGCAAAGGTACTACTCAAACTCACCTTCACATTTGTGCATATTGTTAATGCATGATAGCTTCGGTAAGATAAATGATTGAATGAGAGATAAATGAAGTCTCTCATTCAATCATTTATCCTATCGATAAATTATGATGAAAAACTTCAAGCTATTGATCCTTCATTTGATGACCATTCTTCATTTGTATATGTTCAATCTACTTAGTTCGATAAATGCTTAACTATCGATAATCATCCTATAGCGTAGAATACCGATTAATATCGGTTTATATTATAACGTATGGATCTCGATTAATATAGGTTATCTTATTAACTATGATCATCGATTATTATCGGGCTAATGTATTCCGATTTATATATCAGTTAATATATTAAACTGTGAACAATAATGGTAATCGGATTAACTAATAAACACCGATTGGCATCGGGTGGCAAATTAAGCATGCACCGATTGGTATCGAGTGGCAAGATAAATACACCGATTGGTATCAGGCTGTTAAGTAAAGTATACACCGATTGGTATCGGTTTGCTAAGCATATACCGATTGTAATTACAGCAATAAGTTAAAGGGTGCGATCAAGTAATGTCTTGATCGCCGGTCAAGGCATTGCTTGATCCTCCCTGCTTGCATATACATATCAATCGGCATTTGTGAGAAGGACATCGAAATCAATAAATGCTCCTCTCACCTGCCATAGAAAAGAAGATAGTCAGATTTATCATATAAAATAGATAATAAATAGATCAAGTAAAGACAAACTAGAATATAACTTGCATATTGAATTGAGAATTGAACATCATTTACACATATATGTACCTTAAATGCGCTCAAAATTTCATGCAATTCTTATTTACTGTATTCGCAATCTCTAAGAATATTGATTTACTTTCAATATGAACTGCTGTTCACAATGATCGATTTATATCAATATCGATCTCTTTGTATGTGCAGTTTAGAACAACCAAGTAATTGATATAATGCTTATCGAATTACCAGTATGTATATCATTGTAGTGAAAGTGGCTGTAGATGCTTGTATCAACACTTAATGTTTTCTATATATCCACAAGTACCGATCGACCACCTCTATATATATAAAGAGGAGGCATGCTTACGTAGAGGCATGCCTCTACGTGGGGCAAATCCACGTAGAGACATGTCTCTACATGAGCATGTCTCATAGTTTCGGCTGTCACTAAATACGCATTCACAATAGTGATATGTATTGGTTAATCAATAATTATTATCGATTTTGATTTGCTTTATCATTGATACACTTTATCAATTATGATTTACTTTAAATATATAATCTGATTGATACTCAATATCGATTTACACATGATTAAAGTATAATTAATATAATCAATTCAATTATGTGTATGTATTTAACAATATATAAATATACATTATTAAATACATACATATGATTAATTCATAATCATGTTTCATAGATTGACAATTAAAGCAAGTAATCTTAATAAGCACATAAAGCAAATAATCCGATTATGTCTTGTGGAGGATAGATGTCAAATGCTTAAGGCCGATAGGCCAATTAAGTATTTGATTTCACCAGTTAGAATAATCTGACCGAAGCTGCAAAACATTAACAATATGCGCCTAGCACTCACTTGTGGAAACAAAACCTTTAAACCCGCTCTAGCTTTTGTATATGTCAGCATCTAAAATGCGCCCACCTCATTGTGCACATATACCCTCTAAATCCGCTCACCTAATGATATCCGAACATGCCTATCAAACCCGCCAGTGCAAGGCTTGGCCTCATATGCGCCCAAGGGAGGAAATGAGGAAGTGATCAAATCTGAATGACTTAAAAGGACGAAAGAAAAACATCAGACCTAAGGACCCTAAAAGCTCAGACTTGCAAAACATGAGAAATCAGACAGAAAGCACAAAAATGAGACCTGCAAGCATGAAAACTCAGATCTAAAAGCATAAAAACTCAGATCCAAACACATAAAAACTCACCTACAACCTAAAATCAGATTTAATCCTAATTCGCAGGCAACGCATAAAATTCAGAGCATAGCAAAAAAAATGTTTTGAAGTTTAAATTGAATTGCAAATGGGGCTTGATCAGAATTGCATTTATATGCATTCAATGGCAAAGTAACAAACCAGCCGACTTAGGGTGAGAGAAAAAACAATCAAATAATCTTTCAAATGTATGGATGCAACCCTTCAAGCCAACCTTAGCTGACTTGCTTGGGTACATGTGATCAGTGCTCAAAGAATTGTGCACAAGGATCCAAACAATGCACTGAGTCTTATACAACAAAGAGTTTTAAACCCACTCAAGGAGGGTTAAGCACTTAAGTCGGCTGTAGAGGGCAAATTCAAGGAATTTCATATGCTAAATATATGTTTGAAGAGCCTTAGTCAGCTGAGTAAAGTGAGAAGCAAATGATGAGGGTGTGGAATTCTATAAAGGGAGGAATAAAACATTCATTCCAAGCATTAATCTAATCCTAGGTGAGCTAATAAAGAGCAGACCTACGAATGAGATCAGAATCAAATCAGACCAGACTTGGGCGAATTTCATCTGTAAGTTTATTAACATCATTAGCATCCAGCCTTAGAAACTCATTTCCAGATTTTAAAGGGTTGTGGGAAGCTTGATTTTATGGATTATTGTTCTATTCCTAGTGTTTTGATCTATAGTGTTTTGATCTATATGTGTTTGTTTCATAAGGAGTTTAAGACTTACACACTCAAGCTAAAAGAAGATGATTGCAAGATAAGGTCATGGTTTGCATATGTTAGGTTGTATGAAGATTCACCAATGCGAAGACAAGGTCTACGTGAGAAAGTCAAGATATTGCAGTATGAAAGGGGATTCATCGACACGGAAAGAAAACATCCACATATGCAAGAGGATGAACAAGGGGTGCCTGGATTGAAGAACTTAACAATGCAATTAAGAGGCTAAGTTGTACAAATGTGAAACGGTGATTGAGAAGAGCTCTACAACTTGTACAAGGAGATCAATCCACTGCAATACGAAGGATAGTACAAAGTGAAGATGAAATACAAAAGATAACATTAGGATAGAGGATTTCAAGAAGGTGGATAACGAATCAGGAATTAAGACATTAGAATAATGATGGAGATGCTACAACAATCTTGAATTTCCTTTGGAAATCCAAGAATCTGGGCCAATACAACATGGAAATAACCCCACATCAAGGCAAAGAATTCAAGTCTAAAGCTGGGAGGAATGCAAGGTTCAAGGTGAAATGTTGCACAAGGACGAAGTTCTCAAGTTAGGAGATGAAATTGCACAAGAAGATCAAGCATAGGTATCATGAATTTAGGATCAAACATCATCAACAAGAGGAGGAAAATCCTCAAACATGTAAGTGAAATGCAATTGTGATCAAGGAATGGATATAGTTTCAAAAGAGTTAATCAAAGTTAGAAGACCTGATCACCCACAACGATGATACAATTTGGCAATATGTTCCATCACATCAAGCGAGTTCGATAATTGCCCCAACACAAACACTTGTTTGCGATGATCTACAAGACAAGTGTGATGAGGTGGCACCTATTCATCCTCAACCAATCAAGTTACTCCACATCAACATGTCCAAGTACATTGAACTTGACTCATCTAATGAAGGACCAGGTGACACGTGGCTCTACATCAAATATCATTCCATGTACCTAAGCTCATTTCTTATTGGTTCAAGTTCAAAGGACACGTGTCCAACAAGACGTAATTTTCTCATTGGTCAAAGAAAGTTATAACTAACCCTAATTAGGGTTTCATCATGTAATCTCGACCATTGAACTTGATTCAATTTGAGCCATTGAATTGTAAAGAGGCCTCTATATAAGGCTCAAATCTCTCATTTGTAAAGGTTAATAGCAGTTGGTAGCAATAGAGGAGGAGGAAACTCGAAGTTGTTGCCTAGACTTGTTGAAGTTAATACATAATTTTCATTGAAGCATGGTGGATCTCTATGTGTTGTTTCCACATTTTGCATGGTTTCTTGTTACTTCTCAAATTTAGATAAAGTTCATTGATTATAATGGAGAAATGTGATGGCATTTGATGGAACTCCGGTTCATACCATTTATAATTTGTTGACTTTAAGTTAGAGTGCACCGTTAGTCTGAGCGTCATTAAGCACAAGTCAGATTGTAGATATTCACTTGAATTACACTAGTCTCGGGTATTTGATGAATGTTCATGATATGAAAATCCTTCGTTATCCTTTGGAGATTGCATCAATTTTGTGTAGTTGTTTCTGTATGGCGAAGCAAGGCTTCATTATGGAATCTGTCTATCAAAGCATAATCCTTCATCATCATTGTTCTTAGGTGTTAGCTTAGATTCCTTAACCCTTTCCCTTTTGTCTTTTATTTTCTTTGTAATTACCAACACAATCACATCAAACACGTTGAGTTTATCTAGAAACTAAAGTCAATTGTTCGCATAGTAAACCTTTGGAGTTGTCTCATTTGTTCATATTCTTTAGCATATGAGGTTTCTTTGTTCAAGAGAGGATAGAATACTTGGTATTTTACTTTGTGTTCAAGGTGTCAAAAAAACACATCAACAGATTGCAGTTCAAGTCTTGAGCAAATCATACAACACTTTAGGTAATGAGTGCAATTGGAGAATATTTGAACACATACACCCCAACAAGCACAATAGACTATATTTGCAGAGGTGGATGATCTAGTTTATGTTCATTATAACATTAAACTTTGCCACAAACAAATTTTAGGCAATGCCTTATCACACATCACACTAGAGTAGGTTGACGCACGATTGGATTGGATTATTGAGGTTGAAGATTATATCCTTAGTGATGAGGGCCTTGATTGCATTGACCAAGTGGATAGAGAAGGAAAGGTATTAGCCATAGTAGAAGAGATAGAAAGGCAAAGATAGTACCCATGGTAGAGGAGGATAGAGCAAGAGAAAACACATTGGATGTTGGTGTGCATGTCAGTGAAACAGAAAAATATCATTGTTGCATCATCATCTAGGGACCTATCTTAGATTCCTACATAGGAGGGTCGAATGATATAGGCTCCTCTAAGCCATAGACTTCTACTTTTTGTTTTGATGTTTATTTTGTACTTCTGATGCCATGGATCTCATATTCCATGATTTTTGTATATATATGATAACTTTGATATCTGTAAATGTGTTATTTCCTTTAGCAAAAACTGTGCTTTTGTGATCAATGTATACTTGTGTATGTGACCAAAGTAGCTTCTATTTGATGAGCTTATTGCATCTTTAAGGCTTATTTATTAAGGGTTAAAAACCTTACAAATGTCTTAATTTTATAGGATTTTCAACTTGTCGAGGTGCAGACCGAGTCTAGGTACCAAGTCTGAGTCGGAGTAAAAAAATTAGCTTGCTAAGTCATGGGCAAGTTCAAGTATTGTAACAGTGACCACAAGGTTATCTAAGCTGATTGAAGCCAAATTTGAACGCATTTTATGTACAGCCATTCCATTGGCTATGAATCGATGGTGATGACCTTTGATCAATTTGTAATAGCTCAACTATATGCGTCTTTGTGTCCTAACTCTTTTAGGGAGTGCCACATTTTTTTGTAAATTGCATAAATTATGAGTGCATCTTTCTAGTATTTGAGCAGCCTCTTGTGGGATCAACAGTAGTATATCAGAATCAATATTGTTATTTGAAGTTCTGAGTTCTCTTATGTCAGAGACTTCGTTCTGAGTATGTTTTACTATCAATTTATCAAATTTACTATTCTGGAATTTCCTGCAGCAAGCATTCAATGGTTTGGGTACATATTTGCAGCACTGGCTTATCCTACATCATGCTCTCAAACATATCATCTCTTATTCCAGATATTTTATAATTTATGCAATGTGTTTGCTAAATGTTTGACAAAATGTCTGCCTTCAAATTGTTGGTCAATTGTTTGTCATAATTCCAAGAATCAAATTAGAAGAATATTTCATTGATTTATCAATCAATTCCAAGAATTGAGTTAGAAGAATATTTCATTCATATATCAATCAATTTGTAATCATGTGTGTGTGGCTTTCCGCCAAATAGCTTATTTTATGAGCCTAGACAACTATGCTGCTAAGATCTTATCTATTTTCCAACACTGCATACATTGTCTCACCAGGAATTATCTCTTGTTCAAGTAAATTAATCAGCTCCTAAAAAGATGTATTTCTGCTAGTTCCTCAATTTTTAAACATTTTGCATTTGCAAACAACGTATTTGACAGTTAAAATGAAGAGTTTGATTCTAAGTTTTGGATTCATACATTTTCAGGTGATCCCAAAGCTCTTTTAGTAGTTTGATTCTAAGAATATTTCATTGATTTATCAATCAATTACAAGAATATTTCATTGATATATCAATCAATTTGTAATCATGCGTGTGATTTTCCACCAAATAGCTTATTTTATGAGTCTAGACAACTATGCTGCCAAGATCTTATCTATTTTCCAACACTTCATACATTGTCTCACCATGAATTATCTCTTGTTCAAGTAAATTAACCAACTCCTCAAAAGATGTATTTCAACTAGTTCTACTCAGCTCCAGCTTATGCTGATCTAGTAATTCTTCTAGAAATTATTTCTCACAAATCTTCAAACTCAAGTTGAATTTGGACCTTGGTTTTCCAGCTGGAATAAACATCAGCTCCCCATAGTTGAGAGTTAAGAAGCATTATTTTTTAACCAATGGAAACCATTTTACTCGATGTGAAAGGTCCTTATCTCTTCAAAAAGAAACGTTCACCCTTAATCCCCTGTATGATTTACAAGGTCAATGCCACAAACATCATTGTTGCAACTATTTAATGCATTAAATCTAGTGATTCAACATGATGGCATTACCTGTACATGTGAATCAAAGGCATCATTTATATCAACCATTGCAATTTTGTTATGAAATGTAACAGAGAGAGAGCATGTAATTTTGAAAAAAAAAATTAATAAAACAATTTTTTTTTTTTTGCATTGGTTACCGAAAAATATCCAAGTCCAAGAAAATAAAAAAATATATTGGTCACTTCTAATATCTTGAGCTACACTATTGAAGCAATTTTCTGTTATTTAAATTGTAGGTAAAAAGAGAATTCAAAAATCAGTTGATTTTCTTTTTAAAAAATTTATGATTTGTTTCTTTTTTGAATAATTTCTGAACTTTTAGTCCCTTCTATCTCAAACAGAAAAAAAATCAGTTTAGAAAGTGAGATTCATAAAAAGAATGCACCTTGAATTATGACTTCATTATTGCAAACCTTGAAACCTTTTTGCACAACAAAGTCCTGTTAGGAACCGGAAGGACAACTGATAAGGGGGGGGGGGGGGGGGGGGGGGGGCGTGATTCAATTGTCAATGAATTTCAACCCAATTATAACTTAATCCATCTTAATACTTAATACCAGTAAACCAATCTTAATGCCGGTTAACAGATTAGCAGTTAATATCAATACCGATGAAACTTTATGCATGAAACGGAAAGAGAAACAACATCCACAACACATAACACATATATTTTTGACGTGGAAACCCTGTAAGGGGAAAAACCACGGTGCGAAACCTTACCCACAATCGGATGATACTACTGCAGATAGTATGTGTTGTTGAATTTTATACTTTCAGATTAATGGAAGACTCAGAATTTAACTATTAAATTAGATTGTTTGCTGTTAGAATTAATGATTTTCAGACTTAGGAACAAACATAGAAGATAAGAAAAATGAAACAAGACACCATTACCCTGGGAAAACCTCCTAGAAGGATAAACCCAGCCAGAAAAGATCCTCAGATTTGATTATGGTTTATATTCAATATTCTGATTACAATACTTATCTTTTAGGTAGCTTGATGAAAACACCTAGGGTAAACAACACTTCTTTGCTGTTCAAATCAATGGAAATGTCATCTTCAGATCTGCATCTTGATGACCTAGCTCTTCATATGACAAAAGTATTGCGCCTTCAGACGACAGACATACTTTGCATCATTTGGATGGAATTCGCCTTCAAGGTGCAGATGTATCTGCACAGAATTAACTTGCAGCAAATAGATGAATTCGCCTACTTTTCCAATCAGATTTCGCACTAGATTGCAGAGCTAATGCACTTGAGGGTTGAACGAAATGAAGATTATCTTTGATGCTTGCCAAAAGCACTTTACTTATATGATGCTTGACCTTTATTAAGTCGGCTTGGTTTAATTTAAACTTGGCCCCATTTTATGTTTTATTTCATCTAATGTGTGGCGTGTTCTTTTATAGGGTCGGCCCTATTTGAAGGGAACACACAATCTTTTAAGTGTGGCGTGAGAAAGGGCCCATCCCTAAAGCGGATTCCAATGTTGCCATTGGCAATTGGAATCCGCCTCCCTAGTTATAAACAACACTCCCTCTTAACTAGGGTGGAAACAATTACATAATCAGAATATCTTAATCTTCCATCTTGCACACAAGCAAGGAATGGATTACATAATCAAAATGTTGTAGCCTTCCATCTTGCACACAAGCATAAATTGGAACTACATAGCATAATCTTCCATCTCGCACACAAGCATAGAATGGATCCACCTTACATTGCCCGCAGAGGATGGTAACATTTATTCTTCTCCTTGAGAAGATTACAATACCACCTTGCATTGTCCGCAGAGGGTGGTTGATACAACACAATGTATCACTGAGGTTGAGACTCCCTCTCAATCAAACTTTCATTTTTCACAATACCAAGTCAGTCTCTAAAGTACACAAACTTCACTTTGGACAAAGGCTTGCTAAGAATCTGCAATCTGATCATGAGTACTGACATACTTCAGTTGAATAGCGCCTCTTTGCACCATATCTCGAATGAAGTGATAATGAGTCTCCACATGTTTTGACCTGTCATGAAACACCGGATTGACAGACATCTTTATATAACTCTGATTATCCCAATGAATAACTGTAGGTTCCCAAGGTTGTCCAAACAACCCAGCAAGAAGCTTACAAAGCCACACTACTTCTCCAGAAGCAACACTTGTTGCAATGTACTTAGCTTCAGCAGTACTCAGTGCTACTGAGGACTGTTTTCTGCAAGCCCAAGAGATCACTGCAGATCCTAAGTTGAAACAAATGCCTGAAGTGTTTTTCCTGTCCTTGACACTTCCTGCCCAATCTGCATCTGAGTAACCTTCCAAGGTTATTGGAGTGTTAACTGGATACTTCAACCCATAACCAACTGTGCCTCGTAAGTATCTCGGGATGTGCTTGGCTGCAACAATATGAACATGTTTAGGCAAGCTCATGAACTGGCTAAGAGCATTCACTGCATAGCATATATCTGGTCTAGTATTAACTAGATACATCAAGGATCCAATCAACTGCCTGTACTTAGACGGATTTGCAAAATCAGAGTTAGTTGCAAAAACACTCAACTTCTTTAAGTTAGATTCCATAGGAGTAGACATAGGTTTACAATCCATCATTCTAAATCTTTTCAAAATATCAATAGTATACTTTCCTTGACTTAGAAAATTTTCGTTAGATCTTTGCCATACTTCTAGACCTAGAAAATAATGCATTAGACCTAAATCTTTCATTTCGAATTCTAAAGCTAATTCTTTCTTTCATCTAATAATAAGCTCTAATAATAAGTTCATCTTTGCCAGTAAGAAATAAATCATCCACATATAGAACCAAAATTAGCATCTCATCATTAGATACTTTGAAGTAAATGTTAGAATCAGCATCATTCTTACAAAACCCTAAACTTAACAACTATTTATCAATTCTTTCATACCAAGAACGAGGGGCTTGTTTGAGGCCATAGAGAGCTTTCTTCAATTTGCACACATGAGTATCTCTTTCATGAATCTCATAACCTTCAGGTTGTTCAATATAGACTTCTTCCTCAATGACACCATTAAGGAAAGCAATCTTAACATCCATTTGATGCAGCTTCCAACCTTTAGCTGTAGCAATAGCTATTATAGTTCTAATAGAACTATATCTAGCAACAGAAGCAAATGTTTCTTCATAATCTATGCCTTCCTTTTGAGAAAAACCACGAGCTACAAATCTAGTTTTACATTTTTCAAAACTACTATCAGCATTATGTTTAATTTTAAATAACCAGTTAGAGGAAACAACAGATTTACCTTTGGGTCTAGGCACTATGTCCCAAACATCATTCTTGATGATTGACTGATATTCTTCATCCATAGCTAGCTTCCAGGCATGATGGTTCAAGGCTTCTTCAACATTGCATGGCTCAGACTCAATGAGATTGCTCATCAATGCAACACAGTTAGAGAATACTTGAGGTCTCTTGCTTTCTCTAAAGGTGCCACTGGGAGCTGCAAATCTTTCAGTTTCTTGAATGGTGCTTCTCACCCAAAGTGGCCTCTTTTTGCTAACAACAATGTCACTAGGTATACCAGTGGGATCCATGGGATCAGGTGGATCATTATACTCTTCTTGAAATGGAGGCTCAACAAGCTCCCTCTGAATCTCAAGGTTAGTATCAACATTCATATCTTGATTATCATTAATTTCATCAACAAAAGGAGAACCTTTTGATTTCTTAAAAGCAATATCTTCTTCAAAGGTAACATCCCTACTTACCTCAACATACCTTTGACCTGGAATATAGATCCTGAAGGCTTTGGAGGATTCACTGTATCCAACTAGCATTCCTTTCTTTCCGGAAGGCTCCAGCTTGGTTCGCTTTTCTTTGGGCACATGGACATATACAGGACTTCCAAAAATTCTTAAGTGGCTAATGTCAGGTTTGGATCTTGTGAAGGCTTCTTCAGGAGTCATATTCTTTAGAGTGCAGTGGGGACATCTATTCTGAATATATACTGTTGTTCTAGAAGCCTCAACCCATAGAAATGTCTGCAAATCTTGGTCATGAATCATAGCCTTTGCAACCTCAATAATAGTTCTATTCTTTCTTTCAGCAACACCATTTTGCTGGAGATTGTAGGGAACACAAAACTCCCTCTTAATTCCTGTCTCAACACAAAAGTCATGAAAACTGCTAGAGGTATACTCACCTCCATTGTCAAATCTTAAGCATTTAATTCTTTTACCAAAAATGTTTTCAACCAATGCCTTAAAACTCTTTAAATCTACTTAAGGCTTCATCAGATTCTTTAGACTTTAAGAAATAGATCCAAGTTTTCCTTGAGAAATCATCTATGAATATTACATAATAAAAAAATCCACTAGGAGATGCTATAGACATAGGGCCACATAAATCAAAATGAACAAGTTCTAGTTTTTCTTTAGCTCTACTTTCACTTTTATGAAAAGGACTTTTAACATTTTTACCCATAGCACAACCTTTACATGAATCATAATGAAATTTACTGAGTTTAGGCATACCTTTAACTATCTTTCCAAGAGAGGGAAGAGCTTGAAAGTGTAAGTGTCCAAGCCTTCTATGCCATAGGTCACAGGATTCAGAGGCCTCATTAATGAGGGCTTGAACAGGGTTAGTGGAAAGCTTATACAAACTATCATATCTATTTCCAATAACACGAGCAGATTTAAAACTAGATTTCTTAGGCCAAGCAAGTACTTTACCCTCAAAAAATGCTACTTGATAACCTTTATCTTCTAGAGTGGAAAGAGAAATTAAGTTTCATTTAAATCCAAGAACAAATAAGATATCACTAAGGTGAAGTAAAATACCAGTGTCTAAATTTAAAGTAGTGCCAGAACCTCTTACCGAATATCGACCATCGTCACCAATTACCACATGTAGACTGGTATCTTTTTCTACTAAGTCTGAAAGATATTCACGATAGCCTGTGATGTGTCTAGAAGCACCACTGTCATTCAGCCATGTGTTACTATCTGTGGGTATGCTGCTTGACAAGGCAGAGATGAATAAGAAGTCTTCATTTTGTTATGAGACTTCATTTAGGTTGGCTTCTCTTTGCGTGGGTTCATTCTGACATTTTTTAGCATAGTGACCAAATTTGTCACATCTGAAACATCGAACACGAGAGAGATCTCTTGGCTTCTTCAAAGAATACTAAGAACTAGGTGGTCTGAAATCTCTATTCCTCTTGGGATTATTCTTCTTCCAATTACCACCTTTCTTGCATTGGGCTGCAAGCATATGTTGATCATCCACTTGAGGACTCTTGAGTTTTCCTCTTGTGGCAAGGCAAAATTCCTCATGAAGGCAATCGTTTTGAAGACGATCAAAGGTTGGGAATTCAGATCTCCCACTTATGGATTGAATGAAGGAATCCCATGAGTCTGGAAGACCATTTAATGATATCATGACAATATCCTTGTCTTCTATGTCATGTCCAATTGTGCCTAGTTGATCCTTTAGTTCTAAGATCTTCATGAAGTAAGACATAACTGAATCTTCCTTTGCCATTTTAATATGAAGTAATTGTTGCCTTAATGCAATTGCTCTACTGAGGTTATTGATCTCATAAATACCTTCTAGATGTTTGAATATCTCTCTAGCTATAGTGAACTTGGAGATGGAGGTGATAAGGTGATCTCTAACTGAGTCAATGATGAGCTTTCTGGCTTTGAGGGCATTCCTTTTGAATTGCTTTAATTCTTCTTGATCTGTGGGCGCAGTCAGCTCTTTGTCTTGCACAAACTGAAGGAGATCATCTTCCTCAAGAGGAAGTAGGATGCAAACCTTCCAAGCAGCAAAGTAAAGTGCCCCTTCGAGCCAATCTTCAACTTTCAGCCCTGTCATTGTCTTGACTGAAAATGAAACAGCAAACTGGAAAGAAAAGACTACTGAAATCTGAAAGTTAATATATAACCTAGAGATCTGATACCATGTTGAATTTTATACTTTCAGATTAATGGAAGACTCAGAATTTAACTATTAAATTGGATTGTTTGCAATTAGAATTAATGGTTTTCAGACTTAGGAACAAACATAGAAGATAAGCAAAATGAAACAAGACACCATTACCCTAGGAAAACCTCCTAGGAGGAAAAACCCAGCCAGAAAAGATCCTCAGATCTGATTATGGATTATATTCAATATTCTGATTACAATACTTATCTCTTAGGTAGCTTGATGAAAACACCTAGGGTAAACAGCACTTCTTTGCTGTTCAAATCAATGGCAATGTCACCTTCAGATCTGCATCTTGATGACCTAGCTCTTCATATGACAGAAGTATTACGCCTTCAAACAGCAGACATACTTTGCATCATTTGGATGGAATTCGCCTTCAAGGTGCAGATGTATTTGCACAAAATTAACTTGTAGCAGATAGATGAATTCGCCTACTTTTCCAATCAGATTTTGCACTAGATTGCAAAGATAATGCGCTTGAGGGTTGAACGAAATGAAGATTATCTTTGATGCTTGCCAAAAGTACTTTACTTATATGATGCTTGACCTTTATTAAGTCGGCTTGGTTTAATTTAAACTTGGCACCATTTTATGTTTTATTTCGTCTAATGTGTGGCGTGTTCTTTTATAGGGTCAGCCCTATTTGAAGGGAACACACAATCTTTTAAGTGTGGCGTGAGAAAGAGCCCAGCCCTAAAGAGGATTCCAATGTTGCCATTGGCAATTGGAATCTGCCTCCCTAGTTATAAACAACATGTGTATACAAATGGGGTCTGCACATGCAGAAAAGCCAACCGCCTAGAGCACACTGCTCAAATGGGAGTCGCAATGACTACAAAAAGATGGTTAAATCCTAGAATAATGTACTGCTTCAAAGTGCATCTGCAATACTGGATTCTGTACCGATTTAAGCTCTGATAAACACCTTCAAACCTTCCTTTAACCTTCAAATGATGTCTGCTTGATTCGCTCTATGATCTGCTCATATGATCTTCAATATTCGCACATATCATGATCATACCACACTTCCACACTTCATCTCACAAATGAGATCTTAAATTTATACAAAACCTAAGACCAAATGTGTAGGTCGGCTCACTAAGAATATTACATTTAAATCAATCACAAATAAGTCTTGATGCGATACAACATGTCGGCTCAATATATTTACACCAATATCCAATCAATAAATCATCTCCATAACGTGTCATGTTGATCTGGAATAGATAACGTATACCCGTCCATAACCTAGACCTATCTGTCGGTAACAGCAAATATGTCAACCCAATTAGACCAATAACCAAAACACCAAAACCAAGTATCCAAACCATGTCTTTGACATAATCAAGTGATCTCCAGATGATAACAAGTCATCATCAGTGCCGGTGAACCATATAACTTGTCGGTGAGCATATACCGATGACTGTGCATAAGTCACTGACCTTGCTGGTGAACACAATGTGCCGGTTCAACAGTAAACCAATATAACCAGAGTGCCAAATCAATGTAGATCACCAGAAGGATAAGTATTGACATCAATGACAAAACCAATGCAACACATCCATAATACCAACAAGTCCCACATGACAAAATGTTCTTTTAACGACTATATCTTCATGCAGATTGTCTTGGCATGCCCTTCTTCTCAAACAAAACCCCACATGACTTTTGGAGATGGCCTTTGTTCTCTCACAAACTTATGTGGCCCTTGTTCTCAAATGAAACTACATACAACTTTCTAAATTGACCTTCCATGTGTTTTAGATAGATTTCTCAATGTTCTCGAATCACATGCCCACGTTCCTCTTACATCTTCTCATTACATTTCATTTTCTGCAATTTTGCAGCAAGGTTAAGATTCATTTCTTGTTAGAAGGATAGGGTTATGTCCACAGTAGCCAACTATAATTCATTCAAGCAGCTCGTGTCATAAATTCCTTCACACACTATAGACAACCTCTATAGCCTTGTCCACTTCGTTTCATTGGAATTTTAAACTCCAACCTTCACACAAAGGCACAGAGATTTTCATATGCTACAATACCAGATTGAATCATTCCAAGGCAAATGGGAAATAAGCGAATGCATTATTTTGAGGGAGCAACAGATACAATAGAATAATTTGTTTCAGAAGCAGGAACCAATCAACCATCTAGCAGCTACTTTATGTTAGAGATAATAATAATGGTTAATTATATTGTTAACATACTCGTTACAATGATTTACTACAGACATATATTATTATTAACATACTTATTACAATGATGTACTATTAAAATGTTATAGTATATTCTGACAATTCCTCAATGACCTAACTTTTTGTACAATACAACCTTTTGCTGCAAGAAAGATGGAGGACAAATCATATAAGCTTATTGATTTGGATGATATTAAATTTCTGCAAGATAAGGAGCCCTCCTCATTAACAGAGGATGAGATTATTGATTTTGTGAGAGGGGCACTAGAGAGTGTAGATGCAGTAGAAGCGGATGAGATTGGATTGCATGATATCAGTACAAACAATAACGAACATGAGATAGTCAAGGAGTCACCGCCATCTAGTAGCAAGGTGGAGCCACAGGCATAACCTTCTAAAGTGAGAAAACACCCATAACCAACCGTGAGGATTAGACCATATCACCAATTTTTAAGTAACTTTCCTAGGTGCACAATTTATGATGAGTTTCAAAGACAATTGTCATAAATTTAATACAGTTTCAGCTAGATGTTTTATTCACATGATGATGCAAATTTATACTTTCTATTATTTGATAAATTTTGTAACTGTATTTTGCATAAAATTTTGTGTTCATAAAGAAATTTATGTACTTTTTTAAGTTATTTTGTCCAATAAAATTTGATATCAAGGAAAATTATGTAAATTATGTTGATAATTTAAATAACAATTTTATATTATATGATCTCAAGTGCCACATAATTATCTTTTTCCATTTTAAACCTTTTAACTCACTAAAAAAAGTATACTGAGCGCTGCATTTGGTTTGCCAGTCTCTACCCAAAAATATCAATGTTGCTTAAAGTATACAAATCCTATGCTTCAGACTTGTTTGGGAATTACTTTTCCATGAGTTTCAAAGTCTAAACATCAAGAAAAATTTAAAAACTATATCTATGCATTACCAAGAAAATAGAACCTAGAGCAAATTTGTATTTGATGTAGTAACCGAGCAAAAACAACAGATGGCTCTCTTGCTACTACATGGCAAGAATATGTCAATAATCAAATGTCATCATGACTAAATATGAAATTCTTGCATTTGTTACAAATGATATTTTACATAATCAATAATCTTGAATCTGTTTAAAACTGGAGGAGAATTTGCCACAAGGAACTAATATGTCAATAATCAGATGTCATTAGGAGTAAATAAGAAATCCTTGCATACATTAGAAACGATAGTCCACACACTGAAAATCAATAATGTAGATTCTGTTCAAAACGAAGGGAGAATTTACCAGAAGGAACTACTCTCTGCAAAATAAACAAAGTTTTATTGTGCTTTGAAAATTAAGATAATTTAAAAGTTGCATTGGGAGACTTGCAAAATTTTATTTGTATTCATCAATGATTTCTGTTGAAAATAATAGCTAGCTCGGATACCTGATTATTGAATTTTGATGTTGTCAATGACAATTAAAATTCATATGTATTGCCTCTCATGTAAATGCATTATTAAGCTCAACCCAAGCATATTGTAATGTCCCCATTTTGCGAGCATCAGAGTTTGTAAGAATTAGCCTATCATATGACCCTCGTAGGCTAACAATTGTTGATAGAGGGCCTCGTGTGGCAATTACTTGGTGATTAGAGACATTACTCTTCAGCTGGATTCAGGTTTTGGCCTTTGCACAGGTTTTTTGACTCAGATTGGCACACTTACTATTTATAGTAAGTTACTATTTTGGGAGAGTCAGGGTTCCTATTAATAGAAAGACACCTGAGCAGAGCTTATTGGCAGTGTCAACCTTGATTGGGCCTTTGCAGCTATTTCTAGACTCAGTTCCACATACTTACTATTTATAGTAAGTCACTATTCAGGGTTTCTATTTTTAGACAGGCATCCAATCACATGGAGAATAGGGAGAGTCGACTCCTGGCTCAGACGGCTTAGCAATCAGACAAGTACATCAAGAGATATTAAAGTTTAAGTGACTTAAGTGATTTATTTAATATTTTAATATTATTATGAAGTTCTAAAGTAACTTTATAAAAATAAAGTCACTTTAATATAATAAAGTGCATTAAGTGAATAATTTAATGTGGGAATAAATCTTTTATCCCACATTGGCCGGGAAGGTGTTTGAGCTCTCTTAAGGAAAGAATAAAAGGAAAGGCAAGAGTTCATTCTCAGCATCCAGTTGATGAATAGTATTTTGATTGATTTTTATTGTGGAGCCTAGGGCTTTCGCAATTTTCTTCTTTGATCATAGGAAACGAAAACTTCCTATTGATAGCAATTTTGAAGGTGTGAAATAACACCTGAATTATTGCAGTTGTGGGAAAGAATACTTCAGTTCTTTCATTTGTGCAAATTGGTGAAGTTTTCTACAAGGGTTTGAAGTTTATTGTTGAAGAACATTTATAGTTGGTTGTGAATCATCCTTATTTGGCAACAAATTATTCAAGGTTTTAAGAGCAGATTGCAAGTTTGTTCTTGCTGCTACAGTGCGCATGAACAGTGCGCATGAACAGTGCCATGAACAGTGCGCTACAGTGCCGTGAACAGTGCGCATGAACAGTGCCGTGAATAGTGTGCTACAGTGCCGTGAACAGTGCACATGAACAGTGCGCTACAGTAGTTGGAGTTCTATAGAAGGGGATTTAGAGAGGTTGAACAGCTATATATATGTGACAAGGGATTTGCATATGAGGAGAATCAAACCAATATATCAAGGCAGCCATTGAAATACCAGGTTTTCTATCTATGGTCATTGTATTGGAAAATCATTATTTCATTGCATCATTTTCTATTATGATTATATCATGAAATATTTGGAGGTTGCATATGTTTAATGGAGATATAATTTGCATATTCCACATTCAACATTGATCAGCCATTTAGCTTTCATGCCAATTGTTTGCTTAAATGCCTAATGACTGTAGGTGTACTTTGGGATGCATGACAAGTGTTTGTCTTAATGTCAACTAGCTGTACTAGTTAATTTCAGTCATTACATATGTGTGGAAAGGTCTAAAACAGCTAGTATATCATTTCTATAACAACTTTGCATTGTTAGAAGCTTTCCATAACTTCATTTGCAGCCTACAAACCCAAAGAAGACAAATAAAGAATTCACTACAGCAGCTTCAAACATTGTATGCCAAGTGTTTGACAATATTCCTTGGGGGTTCAATAAGTGAAACAGGGTCAAATTAGCCAAGGGATATTACACATATAACGTGCAAAGCAATCAAATGTGATTATTGGGCTGGACCCAAATGTGTAACGTGAGGTAGCATGGAAGGCAATTAAATGTAATTATTGGGCTCGACCCAAATGTAACGTGAGGAATGTATAATGACAACGTAATATAATTTAGATAAACATGCAAGCCGACTTGGTGGTAATTGGCACCAATAGGTTGATATAAAACTATCAACAAATGAAGTCATTCTATAATCATATACCGCGGATATAATCTGCTCTTCTATATCAGCAAACTCTCCTTTACTTGTGTGAAATTATTTAAGGATAATGTTAGGCGAAGTTGAAGGCTTTCCTTGTGCGATTCTGTTCCAGCCTATCTCAGACATCTGCTGCTGATCTCCTTCTGCTGTTGATTAGAGCTGCATCCTTCATTGCTCTGCAAACTTGCTCTTTGGACAGCAATCTGAGATAAGTTCGCCATATTGTAATTGCCTACATTTGAGATAATACATATTATATTTAAGGCTGGGTTTTTCTCCTCCAAGAGGGAGGTTTTCCCAAGGTATTGGTGTCTTTTGTCTTGTGCTTTATTGCTGTTATTGTTTATTCACAGTCTGACTATAATCTAATTGCTTAAATTAACATCTGATTGCTTAAAATTAAGAATTTCTACTACCACTGAAAATGTCCCTAAAACTAACAGGTTGTACATCTCATCAAGAGATTGGAATAATTAGTAAGCCAAATAGGTTCAAAAGAAAAACACAACCCTGTTTTATGAAGGAACAAAAACAAAGCACCCATATTTGTTCCAACAACCTGAGGCAAGAAACCTCAGAAATAGACCAACTACCCTCCCATATGTTATGTTGATCATTTAATGGGTATAAAACAACCTCCTACCCTTGGAATCACCCTCAACAAGGCAATTTCGTAACAGCCCAAATATTTTCATAGTCATGGTCTTGGCCAAATTTCCAAAACAGAGAACCATAATATCTTTCAAAGAACATAATTTATTTATTTTTATTTTGCAGACTACAGGCCACCAAAAAAAAAAAAGAAATCTCTAGATTTTCAGAAAACACAGCCATAAGTTCTGTCATAACATGCATTCTTTACAAACACTGTTTTCCCAAACCCTACCTTACGTCATTACCTCAAGAACGAAGTACTCTGGAAAATCTCGGAAGTCATTTGGCCTGAAACAATTTCCATTGGACATAAATACAAATCAGTGATTAAAAAAATTGGTATCCCTCTATGAAATTTTTTAAAAACAAATATACCCAAATTCCTAGCAATATTAAATTTCTAGATTACAGAACTCGTTCAAAAGCTACAGCAACAAAGATTGAACAATCAATCTGTAATCAGATATATTCAAAATACTTCAGTGGGAATCAAATAATACCTGGGAAGCCCAATATCTGGGTCAAAACGACGACTTTTATAGAATTTTATTAAATACGTGAGGCCTGCCCAGTCCGTTTCCTGAAACAATAGAGAAAGTGGAGAACAACAATTAAACACGTGAACAGAACATTTTTAACAAAATATTGGAAACAACCAACCAGAAGAAACTATATTCCTCAAACATCGCTACTGCAAGTAACAGAAAAAACATATCAAAAAGCTCCTTGAGATTGTTGGCAGTAAGCACTCAGATTCAAATAACAGTATCAGCTATAACCAAAAGATTAAACTGTGTTCATCCTCTATCTAAAATCTCACAGCCAACAAAACTAATTGGTAGCCCTTAACTAAATTAATTGCAAACAGTACTAACTGATTTATAAACCATCATGCTACAATAAACAAGTGATGGATAAATAAATAACATCAAACCAATCCAAGCACGTGCAAGCTTCTGTTATACTAAAATAATTGCTAACAGTACTAATTGATTTATAAACAATCATATTATGATAAATAAGAACCAGATAAATAAATAAATTCAAACCAGTCCAAGCATAGCCAGCTTGTGTTTGCAGCTCTTGTAGCTCCAAAAAAACTCCTTGCAAGATTTGCAATTCATAGTAACTTACCTTACAGTTTGTGAACTGTGTAATGTTAACAAGTAACATTGCAAAGTGTAAGTCATCTAGTCTGGACACACATGCACAAATAAGGCAAAGCCAAGAAATGGATGGCTCGCACACCTTCAGAAACTAAACAAATAAGAGTTCAGCTTCCAGGTCAAGAATCAATTTGGGAAACAAACATCACCTAGGCATCCAGCTTTGAGGATCAAAACATAACAATATTTAAAATTTTAAACACTACAGTGAATAATTAAATGTCACTTTATTACTTTAGTGCAATTATTAAAATAATATCCATCATATTATGGAAACTCACTAAAACGCCAAAAAAGGAAAGTTGATCATGCCGGAACATAATCGATGCTGAAAAATGATGACTGAAATAGAAATAAGCACTTGCTATTAATAGAAATGTTCCCTGAGAGTTGAAGAGAACAAACCAAAAAATATCGATGCCAGACAAGCACTTACTATAAATAGAAATGTTCTCCAAGGACTGAGAACAAAGCCAAAAAGATCCAAAAAAAAAACAAAAAGCTACAACGAGTATTGTCACCAACTAACAAACACAAGATTGTCAGAAGCCAAAAAACTGTAACCCAAACTCTCCAAGAACATTGAAACACTTCCCGCGCACTGGGAACAAAAAAAAAACCCAAAAATTGGCCAACACTCGCAAAACAAGATGGAGAAAAAATGGGGACATCACACTGTGTGAGAACAGAATTTATAATTTGATTTACTATTTGAATAATGCAAAATGTATTTAAGAAATTTTCGAACCAGCTGCCTAACAAAACTACTTGATTTTTACTATTCAATAGCACTAAAGTGCCCTTTAAAATTGTATGCAAAAAAAAAGATTACTGCACTTGCCTATAACAACAAAAATTCTTTGCTTTTTACAATCATTGCTATCTTCTATATATCCCGAATAACCAGATTCAGGTTGTCACTTTTTATGCCATGTGCAGTGATACGCATCAAAAGCAAGTATTCTAATGGTCCCTGTGAGACGAAGTAATCAAAGCCTGAGGCCCTGTTACTGTTTGAACTTCCCAAAAAGACAAATAAAACTCATACTCGCCTAGATACTCGCATAACCAACATGACTTTCATGTCCAAAGAACTAATATATTCTACCTTTTAACATAGTACATCCACTTTTTATTAATTTTGTTTCATTTCCGACACACCATCCACTTTAATCCTGTTTTTTTCCCTCCTCCGTGCTTATTTTAATGAACTTCTGCAATTGATGGAACTGCAAGAAAAAGAAAAACAATAAACATTTAAATCTCAAACCACAGAAAAATGTTGTCTGTTTTTCCCAGCAGTAACTTTCCTTCAACATGCCAATCTGAATCTGCCCCATCCTAGTTTGTCTCTGAAGTGAAAGAAATGTTCCTATGCCATTCATCCTTACGAAATGTTGCACTCTTGATATAGAACACCAGGTGGGAAGAATGCACATCCAACAATTGGATTGTTGCCAATTAGCCAAAAGAAAATCTTGTTGCACCTTCCTTCCTCGAGGCAGGGTGGGTGGGTGGATATAGTTGTAGGGGCCTTCAGAAACCTTAGAGTAGTAGAGGCCTCCCACAAATGGCTCATAGTGGTGGGCCTGCTAGAGTGAGTAAATGGCATAAACCTGCTAGAAGAATGCCATCAGTTCATTAATCCGTTCTTTAATCAGTTCATTAATGCGGTAAATTAATATGCTCATAACTTAACCCCCCACGCCACCCTTTAGAGTAGTAATCTACCTTTTTATTGTTAATGCATGATAGCTTCGGTAAGATAAATGATTGAATGAGATATAAATGAAGTCTCTCATTCAATCATTTATCCTATCGATAATTATGATGAAAAACTTCAAGCTATTAATCCTTCATTTGATAACCATTCTTCATTCGTATATGATCAATCTACTTAGTTCGATTAAATGCTTAACTATCGATAATCATCCTATAGCATAGAATCCCGATATAATATCGGTTACATTATTTGTGTTCACCGATTATTAAATCGGGCTAACCAATGCAATCCGATTTACATCGGTTAACATATTTAATGGTAAACAAATGATTATCGAATCAACCAAACATCGATTAGTATCGGGTGTCAATATAAGCTTGCACCGATTGATATCAGGTTATGTATGCACCGATTGATATCGGGTGGCAAGGTAAATATGCACCGATTGGTATCCGGCTGTGAAGTTAAGCATACACCGATTGGTATCGGTTATTAAACATACAGTGTTTGTTATCACTGCGATTAGCAAAGGGGCATGATCAAGTAATGTCTTGATCGGTCATGGCATTGCTTGATCGTACGTCAAGGCATTGCTTGGTCGTACCCAGCTTGCATATATATATCAAATGGCATTTGTGAGAAAGGACATCGAAATCAATAAATGCTCCTCTCACCTGCCATACAAAAGAAGATAGTCAGATTTATAATATAAATAGATAATACATAGAACAAGATAATATCAACTAGAATATAACTTGCATATTGAATGGAAAATTGAACATCATTTACATGGTATCAGAGCTATAGTTAAATCGAACCTGAGGCTGTTCAATTTTGTGAAAAATTCAAAGCAAAACATATATTCAACATCACAATTCTTCTAATGGCTAGCACTATCAGATTTGAAGATAGACTCGGAGGAGGTGATGACTTCTCAACATGGAAGTTCAGAATTCAAATGATTCTAGAAGAAAATAAAGTCGAATCATTTGTAAAAACTGAAACTGCAGAACCTAAGAATGAACCTAACAAAACAACTTGGAGAGAAGGAAATGAAAAGGCCATCAAAATCATAGTTGATGGGGTGAGAAATAATATTATGCCCATCATAAGGAAACATGAAACAGCCTACAACATGTTCAAAGCACTTGAAGATGCATTTGAGATATCTAATGCCAGTAGAACCTTGGCTTTAAAAAGAGAAATAAATCACATAGCCATGATCAAAGGAGAACCAGTCAATGCCTACTTCATGCGAATATCAGCCCTAAGGGATAAACTGGCAACCCTTGGATATGAGATCCAAAGCAAAGAATTAACACTCATTGCTCTAGATGGGTTGCCTAGCATATGGGAAACATTCGTCCAAGACATCAATGCAAGGGATGAATTTCCAAAATTCGATAGACTAAAGGCTGACTGTCTCCAAGAGGAATCAAGGCAAAATAAGAAAGGGATCAAGCAAAAGAATACAGATGAAGATCTCCAATTTCTAAATACAAACTCAAACAAGAAAAGCAAGCAGAAACAATTTAGAAAGAGGAAGGGTCGTCATAGAAAGAACATCTTCAAGAAGGACCCTTCTCAGATTCAATGTTACAGATGTGACAAATTTGGGCACCATGCTGCCAAATGTCCAGAAAGAGCTAAGCAACAAGCCATATTTGCCAAAACAGGAAAATCTAAAAGGGAAGAGGACCCCGAGAAGTATGTACTCTATTCAGCACTTACAAACCAAGCATCAAACAAAGTTAACTCCAGGGTGATCAACAGTGGCTCATCCAGACACATTACAGGATTCAGAGAAGTGTTAGACTCCATGAAAGAGTAGAATGATGAAGAAGTAACTATCGGAGATGACTCCACACATCCAATCAAAGGAGTTGGAACCTGGACCATTAAAACCTGGACCATTAAACTAAAGTCAAGGGTATCATTACAACTTAAGGGAGTACTATATGTTCCAGGCATCAAGAGAAACCTAGTCTCAATATCAGCACTGGAGGACAATGGATACAGAGTGACCTTCTTGGACAACAAAGTGTTGGCTTGGCCAAAGAATTCATCCATCAAGAAAGCTAAAACTATTGGTCAAAGACAAAGCTACTTCTATGAGCTATGCACAGAGCCCAACTTAGCCCTAATTCATGAGACTACAGATGCTAATGAAGTCTGGCATAGAAGACTAGGCCACCTAAATTTTAGAGCTTTATCATCAATGGGAGACCTTGTCACAGGTCTACCTAAGTTAAAGCAATATCATTCAGGGGCGTACAAAGGATGTGCCCAAGGTAAAAATACTAAGGGTGCCTTTCAAAATAGTACTAGGAAAACAAGTAAAATTTTAGAGCTAGTTCATTTTGATGTATGTGGACCCATGTTTGTACCTTCTTTGGGGGGATTTTTGTATTATGTAATATTTGTTGATGACTACTCTAGGAAAACTTGGATCTACTTTCTGAAATGTAAAGTATCAAAAGAGATCCTTAATAGGTTTAAAGAATTCAAATCACTAACAGAGAACTACTCAGGAAATAAAATTAAAACACTAAGAACTAATAATGGGGGGGAATACACATTAGAATTATTTAAAGAGTTTTGTAAAAATTCAGGGATTAAGAGGGAGTTAACAATACCTTATAATCCTCAACAAAATGGGGTAGCTGAGAGGAAAAATAGGACAATCGTTGAAGCTGCCAAAGTTATGATTCTTGATCAGAATCTGAATGTCAATCTTTGGGCAGAAGCAACTAGCACTGCTGTATATATTCAAAACAGATGTCCTCGCTCCCATCTTGAAGATAAGACCCCTGAGGAAGTCTTTACTAAATCAAAACTAGATATCAGCCATCTTAGGATATTTGGATGCCTTGTCTATATTCATGTGCCTAGGGAGAAAAGATTAAAATTAGAGCCTTCTAGAAAAAGGGGAATTCTTGTAGGATATAGTGAAACCTCCCAAACCTACAGGATCTATATACCTGGTCAAAAGAATATTGAACTAAGTAGGGATGTGATATTTGAAGAAGACTTAGCCTTCAAAAGAGCCCAAAGCTCACTAGAGCCTGAAGTCTATATCCCTACCCCTAGCATAGATGAAGATCCTACTCCTGAGCTTCAGAGGGAGAATCCTGAGGAAACTATAGGTGAAACTCAAAATCCACCTAGAGAATACCTCAAGAAAAGACCACTATGGGCCACCAAGACTGTAGCAGAAGCTTAGAAGTTTGTTGCTCCTTCAAGAACCTTCAGGGAAAGCAAAACACCTAATAAATTCACTAGCTATGTTGCCTTTATGAATGATCTCTCTAAAGCCAAACCAAACAATGTATCAGATGCACTTGAATATCAAGTATGGAAGGATGCCATGTCTAAAGAGTATCAGTCCATTATGAAAAATGATGTTTGGGAGATTGTTCCTAGGCCAACTAAAAAATCAGTTGTTTCATCTAAATGGTTGTTCAAGATCAAGCACGCTGCAGATGGCAGTATTGAAAAACACTAGGCCAGATTTGTTGCTAGAGGGTTCTCACAAAAGAAGGAATAGATTATGAAGAAACTTTTGTACCTGTTGCCAGGTATACATCAATAAGAGTTGTATTAGCCATTGCAGCAGCAAAGGGGTGGAAGGTACACCAGATGGATGTTAAGACGGCATTTCTAAATGGTGAGATCTCAGAAGAAGTCTACCTAGAGCAACCTGAAGGGTTTGAAATTTATGATGTTGAGTCTCATGTGTGTAGACTCAAGAAAGCTCTCTATGGGCTTAAACAGGCTCCCAGGGCCTGGTATGAAAGAATTGACACCTATCTCTCAGGACTAGGCTTCTCTAAGAATGATGCAGATCCTAATCTCTACTACAAAAGAAATAAAGGTGATATACTAATATTGATTTTATATGTTGATGTCTTATTAATCACAGGAAATGATCACCTTATAGATCAATGCAAGAAGGATCTATCCAAAGAATTTGATATGAAGGACTTGGGACTCCTTCATTACTTCCTAGGATTGGAAGTATGGGAGAATTCTGACAACATTATACTCAACCAAGGAAACTATACCTTGGACATTTTGAAGAGATTCGGAATGCTAAACTGTAGGCCTATAACCTCTCCTATGGAAACCAATTTACATAAACTTAAAGAAGCAGCAGCAGAGGCACAACCCACTGACCCTACTCAATATAGACAGATGATTGGATCCCTGATGTACCTGGTAAATACAAGGCCAAATATCTATTATGCAGTTAATGCTCTAAGTCAATTTATGTGTGAACCTAAGGAGATACACTTGGTTGCAGTAAAACACATTATGAGATACCTACAAGGTACCCTAAACGTTCATCTCAAATATGAGAAAGTTGATATAGACCTACATGGATTTACAAATTCAGATTGGGCTAGAAGTGTGACTGACAGAAAAAGCACTTCAAGGTGTTGCTTCAGTCTAGGTTCAGCTATGATATCTTGGATCAGCAGGAAGCAGTCTTCTGTAGCTCAATGCTACACCAAGGCCGAATACATTGCAGCTTCTATGGCTGCCCGAGAAATAGTATGGCTTAGGAAGCTGCTTGTGGGGTTGTTTGGAGAGCCTATGAAACCCACTGTTATACATTGTGACAATCAAAGCTGCATAAAACTTTCAATAAATCCAGTGTTCCATGACAGATCCAAGCATATTGAGATTCCATACCACTATGTGCGAGATATGGTAGACAGGAATGTGATCCAATTAGAATATGTTTGTACAGGAGATCAAACTGCAAATATTCTGACCAAACCTCTTTCCAGAGTGAAGGTTGATCACTTCAGAAAAGGTTTAGGTATGATAGGAAGGTAATTTGCTTTGTAAATCGGTATTTGCATATCAATAAGATGTTTAATGTGTAAACTTCTTTGTCATGATAGGACATTTTGGATTTTGTCCCCTAGGTTCATATCTAAGAGGTGACGATCTCTCAAGATAATGAACACTTGTATGAAGACATTATAAGGTGACAATCTTATGATGTCCAAACCAGTTATCATGTTGGATCCCTAGTGTGTCATGGATGTGCCATGATTGTGTTGTGGTAAAACATTTGTATAAGGTGTTAGTGCACATATCACAACTTGGATAAGATGAGAATTTAATCTCTCATATGATTATCCTTAAGTATTGCGTGTTTAGGCAATACTGATATCACATGCTTAGGTGATATCCTGTCATCACAAGATTGACGTGATGGACATTTGTATCATGTGTTTAGGTGATACTTCATATCATGTGATTAGGTGATATGATTTTCTAGAGAGTCAGATTGTGTAAAGAATGCTAACTATCATTTGAATTGTGATACTTGATATATTGTTGGAATTTATCTTACCTAGCTAAGAGGGAGTGTTAATGCATGATAGCTTCGGTAAGATAAATAATTGAATGAGAGATAAATGAAGTCTCTCATTCAATCATTTATCCTATCGATAATTATGATGAAAAACTTCAAGCTATTAATCCTTCATTTGATAACCATTCTTCATTCGTATATGATCAATCTACTTAGTCCGATTAAATGCCTAACTATCGATAATCATCCTATAGCATAGAATCCCGATTTAATATCGGTTACATTATTTGTGTTCACCGATTATTAAATTGGGCTAACCAATGCAATCCGATTATATCGGTTAACATATTTAATAGTAAACAAATGATTATCGGATCAACCAAACACCGATTAGTATCGGGTGTCAATATAAGCTTGCACCGATTGATATCAGGTTATGTATACACCGATTAATATCGGGTGGCAAGGTAAATACGCACCGATTGGTATCGGGCTGTGAAGTTAAGCATACACTGATTGGTATCGGTTGTTAAGATAAATATACACCGATTGGTATCGGTTGTTAAACATATACCGTTTGTTATCACTACGATTAGCAAAGGGGCACGATCAAGTAATGTCTTGATCGGTCATGTCTAAAAGACATGACCGGTCAAGGCATTGCTTGATCGTACCCAGCTTGCATATATATATCAAATGGTATTTGTGAGAAAGGACATCGAAATCAATAAATGCTCCTTTCACCTGCCATACAAAAGAAGATAGTCAAATTTATAATATAAATAGATAATACATAGAACAAGATAACATCAACTAGAATATAACTTGCATATTGAATGGAAAATTGAACATCATTTACATTTATTAATTAGCCTGCTAGAATAAGATGGGCCCACACACGCTTGCTAGAATACGCTAGTATCGCCCGCTAGCCCTTAAAAGGGCAAATATGCTAGAATAAGCAATTATATATCAAAACAACATTGAATAGGTGGTGTTCCCTGAAGCTTGTGGAGCCAAATGAAAAGCTTGAAGCATTTCCTCTCTTCCACTTGATTCCTCACCTATTGTTCCAATGTAAGATAGAGAAGGCTTTGCAATTAATGTCTTATTAACGAGAAGAATGGTGAATAGATACAATGAGAAAAGAAAGTTAATAAGTTAAAGGTAACTATATCGTAGAAAATTGCCCAACCAACAATCCAGTGCAAGATAATAGATGATGTAATTACCTAGTCCACTTTACCACCATTACTAACTATCCAGAGCAGGATAATAAATGATGCAATTCCCTAGTTTCACATGCCACTATCACCAACACTTGTGTATTGCTAAATTTTCTTTAACCCTATCCAATCATAGATATTGGGCATTAAAAAAGGTTATAAGAGAGCTACCCTGCTTCCTTGTAAGATTGCCCAATCTAACACCTTTAGACCAACACACTACCCTATGGATATTATCCAATCCTGAAAATACCCTTTTGTAAGTGATAATGATGTCATTCATTCCTCTAGCCTAAGCCTTATTTCAATGTTCATTAAGCCAACCTACCCTCACTTTGTTATTTGCACTTTTGCACTTAAAAGTTAAAACCCATATAACTTAGATTTAGGCGCATATGACTTATCCCCCTGTAGTTATTTAATAAATTGTTTCCAAGGTGAAGTGCTCAGTTTATTTTCAGAACCTTGATTACCTTTCCCAGTAGTACTTTTCTTATTTCATTAATTGTACTTTTGAGGTCACATTAACTTACTTTAGCCTTTTGAACAAATCTCCTGACTGTAATACAGAATAGGTCACTCTTGAGAAATTGTCCAATCACACAGATGGCTGTTTTTTGCTTGTACTTAAACAAAGCAGTTTGGCTAAGATTTTGTTGATGTATCATATCAAAAGTTTCCTAAACATTCATCTTACCAGCATCACATCAGACTTATAAAATATCTTGATGGTGCAGTAAACATCAGAATATGCACACACAGCTTAGAAAAACCTAATCCCTTCATAGTAGAACGAACTATATAGTTAAAAAACCATATAAAGTGACGGGATTAGAATGACTATATATATGTAGAGGAATTGCAAAAAATAAAATGCATGTAAAGGAAAATCAGACCTCTCTAGCTGTTTTTGCCAAAGCAAACGCAGATTCAATCCTCACTCTCCAAAAAACCTGATCCATTGCAAGTATGAATCAGAAATCAATCATTTCAGAATAAAATTACCATCTCAAAAAAAAAAAAACACATCCACCAGAATAGAGTAAGTACCTTTGAATCCATAAGGCAGTTGTTCAAAGCATTAACTATTGCAAATGAGAACTGTGGGAAAGTACACAATGTATCAATTGCTTGAAGCTGAGCAACTATGTCTTTGTCCCTTTCCAGTTGATTTATCTATCATGCACAACGTATAAGAAGTGACCAGGCAAGAAAGGCATTAGAAATGATGGCAACAATTACGCAAAAAGCTAAAATATGACTTTCCCTGGCCAATGACTGAAAATACAAAAAAAACCACTATGCTCACCACTCAACAAGTTGCAGTTCATAAATGTAGTAAATAAAATTGTCATGGTCCATACAGACAGCAAAAAAATGATCCATTGTGTAATCTTAAGTGAGAAAGCAAAACCTTTGTGCAGTTCCTTCTTTTCTTACACAGTTTAAATTTCCACTTCAAAAGAAGGCAAAAAATATCTTCCCCCAATTCCACAATGAACACAATATAGTTCTAACTATTAAAACAAAGAGACGCCAAAGAGAAGGAATCCTATGTCCAAGAAAATATAATCTAGTCTTGATTATTAAACTTTAGCACCCAACAGAGACTCTGCTAATTATACACCAGGATAATGAAGTTAAAAATTAATCTCTGGAACTTCTGCCAAAAATATCTACAATAATCAAAATAATACAATGAAGCTGACATACATTAAAATAATTTCTACTTATCCTACAATTTACGTTGAAGAAAATAACATATTTTACTAAGCCTATCCCCTTCAAGTGCACTCATGCAGATCAGTTTCTACTTATAAGAAATCTTCAAACAGCCAACTCTTCTTTCACTTCCTTGGCTGTTAGTATAAAGATACCCACTTCTTTTGGTATCTCTTTCAATCCATTTGATCCATTTAGAGACTCCTTTGATGCCCTCACAATGCTCACAATCTTCCAAAAGCAGGACATCAATAGACCTCTCTAAAAGAAAGACATAACAGAGTAAGGGATGAACAAGAAGGTGCCATAAAAAGAGAACTAATGGAGACCGAGGAGCTCCAAATGTTATTAAAATGAAAAAATCATTGGAAATATTATCAAAAGTAAAACGATTGGAGCAAAGAGATAGAAATGCAAAAACTAGACATCTATCAAAAAGTAAGAATAAAGGAAGATAGAAGAATCAATCAAAACACTCCAAAAGGGAACATCATACTTGATGGATTGAGAACAGAATCCAAGGGCTTATCTTTGTAAGGCTATGGAAACAGCCAAGCAGGCCCTCCACTGTTAGCATGGGAGAAACAAAATAAAAGCCAAACCCGTTCAACACATGATTGACCAAAGGTGAACAAGCAGCTCCACCAGTACATAAATAAAATGGCCTATCATGTAAATCTCAAGTTTCTCGATTTCATTTCCTTCTGTTGACGGGAAGGTTATGGATGGCCTCAATACATTCCTAGAGGGGATGATGATAGATGAAACCCTTTAGAGTCACAATTATCAACAAGTTACAACTTTACAAGATGCAAAGGGAAGGTTGTTTTCTTCACCTTATAGACTTGCTTAATAATTATAGTTTACTTACAAATTTATAAATGTTTTCTTTGAAAATTTGTGATATGAATATTAATGTGCAAAATAAAAAATCTTACAAGCCTTGTGTAGTCTACATTTTATAATACCCTGTAGCACTTCTAAGTGTGAGCACAAATGAAACATGTTTGATGTCATTTACATGAAAATACGCAACCATGCAACCCAATAGTGTGTGTAATACAATGTCCATATTTACATCAAAAAGGCCACAACAAAGGAGAGTAGTGATGTGATTTGACTTGCATGACATTAATCCATACTAACAATGAATTTCTAAGAATGCAGATCCCATTTTATGGCAAAAGCAATTGTCGGTTTTGAGAGGGAAGTCGTGAAAGGCATAAAGGCAGAATTTGTAAGAAAATAAAAGATCATTAAGGCAATTTTATGGTTAGTATATTGTGCAAATAAATTACATCTTATTAAATTCAAAAATTACTTATATTTTACAATACTTTTCTGTCTCCAAGTACCTTCAGTTCATTTTTTAATTGAAAACCCTATTGCAATACCCCATCTTCCATACCCAAGATGCTTCTAATATCCCAAACTTGCAACCTCTTTTGACATATTATTGTTTCACCCATCCATTTGAAATTTTGATGTGAGAACATACTTGTGGATTTTAAATTATGTTTATCTCATAGACACCATTGCTTTCAATAATTGCTCGTAATTATGATTATTGTATGGCATATTTGAATATGCAATACATGTTTGATTGCATTGTTCAATATATGATGAGATATACTTTTGCAATGAATAGACATATTGAAATTCAATTCATGAATGATCTATTCGCCAGCTTGTATCTTCTTGTGAAATCAACTTCATTAATTTGTATTGGGGGTTGTGCTTTTTATGAATGTGCACTTGATTGGATGTTGATTCCGTGGAAGTATTGTGCGTTGGCTGCCGTTACCATCTGGATTCCATGCATTGTCCTCTTCTCTTGATGTCGGTCACGTAACTGTCGTCTTTCCCTTGAGCGTGGTCTTTTATCTTCACTCTGTGTAGAGTTATAATTCTTCGATTCATTTTACATATCTCTATGTTCCAACTGTGATCCAGTTCAGGCATTCTATCTATGTTATGTATTCTGGTGATTAAGTTCGAAGAAGGTATTCAGTAGTGACTAAGTTCGAAGGAGGTATTCTTCAATAGCTTCTGTGTATTGCTCAATCCTTTCTATATAACCTTTGTATCAATGATCGATGTGCAAGATATATATATATATGTTGTAAAGGAGGATATATGTGGTGTGCATTGTAGAAGTCATTTTTGACTTATTCGGTTAATTGTTAAATTGATAACAATCATATCTTACCAAGTGTATCAGATTCGTTTTGATAATAAAGATATTTTTTAGTGTGGCTGGGTTTTTTCACCCTCGAGTGGAGGGTTTTCCCATGATAAGTTTTGTGTCTTTGTGTTCTTGTAAGAATTCTTGATTCTGATTTCTGAGTTTTTTTTTTTTATCTTTTTGGTTCTAAATTTAACATGGTATTAGAGCAGGTATAAAGAAAAGATCCAAAACCAAATTGCTTAGTTTTGAAATTTTCTTTATTTGAAGCTCTAGTCTGTTTATTTCAAGTTTTCCATCATGGTGAATGGACTCAAAGTTGAAGACAGATTGGATGGTGCAAGCAATTTCACTTCATGCAAATTCAGGATTCTAATTGATTTTGTTAAGGGTCATCTAGTACCTGTTATATCCAAGTTGAATTCAGCCAAAGATATGTTCAAGTGCCTTCAAAGCTTGTATGAATTCAACAATACTAGTAGAGCTCTAACATTGAGACGTCAACTCCTTCATATCAAAATGGCTAGAAGTGAATCTGTTGTTTCTTTCTTTATGATAATTACAGAAATGAAGGATCAAATCAATGCTATTGGAGATTCTATTGGATAAAGACCTGGTTATGCTGGCCATGAATGGCCTTCCTCACTCTTGGGAATCTTACATTCAAGCTATTAGTGGAAGAAATGAGTTACCCAAGTTTGATCGTTTGAGAGCTGATTGCATTCAAGAAGAATGCAAATTGGAGGCAAGAGGAATTGGGCGTAAATCTCATCATGAAGAAGATCATGTTCTTGCTGCCCATATGTCTAAAAGAAAACGAAGGAAAGGAAACTTCAAAATGAAGAGAGATAATAATTCTGATTCAGCTCCTTAATCCAAGAAAAGAAAGGACTTCTCTAGAGTACAATGCTTCAGATGTGACAAGTTTGGTAACTTTGCTAGAGAATGTCCTTCTAGACCCAAACCACAAGCTGCAACAACAAATGTTGAAAATGTTTCTCCTCATAGAGAGTCCAGTGAAAATTTAGAGGGGTTCTTATTTATTTCTTCTCTCTCCAATAATATTCCTACTAACAGTGATACATGGCTTATGTTGGCAATTTGGAGGAATTGATTATGTGTTGCATTGATGTTTGTCATTGATGTCAACACTAGTTGTTTTGTCGTCTACCGGCTTCCGGTAGAGTGGTTGGTCTTTGATGTTGATCTGGAGATTTGTCTCCGGTTTTGATTAGTTATTCATGTGTTCCTGAAGTGTATCACATTCAGTTGGTTTGGGATTTGATGATCTGGATGCTATCATTTGTTCTAGTAAGCCTTTTGGTTACCCGCAAGGGTTTTATCGACAGCGCTTTGTTGAAGATCTTTTGGTGTATCCGATAAGTGGTGTTGGTGCAGCTTCTAGAAGGTTATCAGGATGCTGATGGTTATCACGTTTGTGTTCTAGTTGTTCATGGTGTTTCATTTGGCTTATGGCGACCTATTTTGGGTCCGGAATTATTTTGTTAGGTTATAGACTGGTTTATGTAACGTGTTGGTTGATGCTCCCAATGCGTCACCGGTTGGATTTATTGTTTGGTTTATGTTGTTTTGGTCTTAGGCCGGCTTGGTTTATCATTGGTTTGTGGGATTATGTAACGGATTTATTGTACTATCTTTAGGTGGCCGACCTAATTGTTTAGGTCCCAGGTTGATATAAATATGATGTAAGATCTCTTTGTAGATCATGTGGTATGGGATTATGATTATGGGATTATTTGTGTGCGAATAAAGTTGTAATCATATGCAAAGGTTTTGGTTGATCATAGGTGATCGAATTGGGTTTGTAAAAGAGGTGTAAGACCTCTGGTATTGAGCTTAAACGAAACTGTACTCAAGCATAGGAGATGCTATTCTTGCAATTCATTCATCTTTCCGGATTGTAGTCTAGATTTATTTTGTAGTCAGTGAGACTCCTTTTGTGATGAGCAGTTCAGTCTAGGTTGTTGGCCTTCCTACATGTGCAGGCCCCTCTTATTGTTATCACATACTTACTCCAGAAGTATTATCCGACTATGGGTACGCTTCCCACCGTGGTTTTTCCCTTTACCAGGTTTTCCACATACAAATCTCGGTGTTATGTATTATGGATGGTTGGCAATTGTTCAGTGATTTAGGTTTGTGCTTAATTGTTATATCTGCTATTCCGGTATTTGGTTTATGCATTCTGGTAAAAGGTTTTGTGTGCTTAAAGTTTTATAAACTATTGACCATTGATTCACACACCCCCCCCCTCAGTTGTCCACCGGTTATCCTAATAGCTTATTGATAGTGGAGCCTCCTGCCATATTACTGGTTATCATGAACACCTCTCCAACTTAAAGGAAAAAGATTCTCATCTTCAAGTTATCATTGATGATGATGCATGTTATTTTGTGAAGGGTGTTGGTTCTACTTCCTTTCAGTTGGATTCTAGTATTCCTCTTCTTCTGAGCGATGTTCTCTTTGTTCCTGGTATTAAGAGGAATCTGATTTCTATTTCAGCATTAGAAGACAAGGGTTATCATGTTGCTTTTGTTGATGGAAAAGTTCTTGCATGGAAAAACAACACCAGCTTTCAGTCAACTCGTGAGATTGGTGTTCGTCGTGACAGTCTTTACAAGCTTTCAGCCCGTCCTATTCAAGCATTAACTCATGATTCTACAAGCTCAAGTGAGCTGTGGCATAAAAGATTTGATCACCTAAATTTTAGTACTTTGTCTTCAATGGAAAAGGTAGTTGTTGGGTCTTCCAAAGCTGAATCAAAACCATGAAGGTGTCTGCAAGGGATGTGCTCTAGGTAAGAATGTTAAGAGTACTTTTCATAGTAGTGAAAATAGAGAAAAGGATATTCTAGAGTTAGTTCACTCTGATTTGTGTGGCCGTATGTCAGTTGCTTCCCTTAGTGGTTTTTGGCATTATGTTACCTTCATTCATGACTTTTCTCATAAGTGTTGGATTTATTTGGTATTATGAAATGTTGTCTAGATTTAAAGAATTTAATGCACTTATTGAAAATTTATCTAACAAGAAGATAAAGGTTCTAAGATCTGATAATGGAGGAGAATATGTTTCTGGTTTATTTCATAACTTTTGTGTTGAAGTTGGGATTAAGAGGGAGTTTTGTGTCCCTTATAATCCTCAACAAAATGATGTAGCTGAATGAAAGAACAGGACAATTGTTGAGGCAGCGAAGGCTATGATCCATGATCAAAGTCTTCAAACATTTTTATGGGTAGAGGCTTGCAGAACAGCAGTATACATTCAGAATCATAGTCATCATCAAATCCTAAACAACATGACTCCAGAAGAAGCTTTTTCAGGTATCAAACCAAACATTAGTCACCTCAGGATTTTTGGATGTCCTGTCTATATTCATGTTCCAAAAGATAAAAGAACTAAGTTAGAACCTTCAAGAAAGAAAGGTATCTTTGTTGGTTATAGTGAATCTTCAAAAGCATACAGAGTCTACATTCCGGGTCAAAAGCAAATTGAAATCAGCAGGGATGTGTCTTTTGATGAAGATATAGCTTGCAAGAAATCCAAAGAGTCTAACATGGAATCTAATACAGAAGACTTTGAGCCTCCTCAAGACATAAATATGGCTGATCCGGATTCACCTTCAGAGATTCAGATGGAGAATACAGTTTTAGAAGACTCTGCTGATCTTGTTGATCCAATTGATTCTATAGATACTTCTGCTGGTCCCAGTAATATTCCAACTACTAGGAAAAGACCATTGTGGGCTCAACACACTATGGAAGAAGCTGAAAAATATGCAACCCCTCGTGGCACCTTTAGAGAGAGTAAAAGGCCTCAGAAGCTTGCAGGATATGTAGCTTTGGTGAGTCACTTTATAGCATCTGAGCCTTCTAATTTTGAAGAAGCCTCTAATCAGCAAGTGTGGAAGGATGCCATGATGGAAGAGTATCAATCCATTATCAAAAATGATGTGTGGGATATTGTTACTAGGCCCAAAGGTAAATCTATTGTTTCTTCTAAGTTCTAAGTGGTTGTTCAAAATTAAACATGCAGCTGATGGGAGTGTAGAGAAATATAAAGCTAGATTTGTAGCTAGAGGTTTTTCACAAAAGGAAGGCATAGACTATGAAGAGACTTTTGCCCCTGTAGCACGTTACACTTCTATCAAAACTATTATTGCTATTGCAGTTGTTAAAGGGTGGAAATTGCATCAAATGGATGTAAAGACAGCATTCTTGAATGATGTAATTGAAGAAGAAGTTTTTATTGAACAGACAGATGGATTTGTGATCCATGAGAAATAATCACATGTATGCAGATTGAAAAAGGCCTTGTATGGCCTTAAGCAAGCTCCACGTGCTTGGTATGAAAGAATTGATCGGTATTTGTTGAGCTTGGGTTTTCTCAAAAATGATGCAGATCCAAATATCTATTTCAAGGTAATTGATGATAAAGCCTTAATTTTAGTTCTATATGTTTATGATTTATTTCTTACTGGAGAGGATGATCTCATTGCTAGATGTAAAAAAGAGTTAACAGAAAAACAAATTGAATGAATGATTCAATAAACGGATGATTACATTGAACGATATACACACGTATATATAGAGGTTACAAGACGATGTTCTATAATTAGAACATAACGTTAAAGTAAAAGATTAAAAGCTAAAAGCTAAATTAAGCGTGAAAGCTAAATTAAGCTTAAAAGCTAATTAACTAAAAATAAAAAGCTAAATGCTAAATAAAGCTTAAAAGCTAATTAACTAAAAAGCTAAATAAATCGACGAATTAAAATAGAAGATAACCACTAAAAATAGATAATGACCATTATAGAAGATATTAATATTATTTTAACACCCTGCCTAATGGTCAGTGTACTCAATACCCTACAGAAAACACTGCAGGTGTTATAATCACAGATGCAAAGAACACTCTGCTGCTACAGAGACCCTCCCAGGATCTGCAGAATGTAAATGACCAAGAGTACCAGAAGCCATCCAAGCGAATGTAGCCTTCACACGCGAATTAGAAATCTGGCACACGAATTACTGAAGCCTGAAACAATGATTTTGAGGAAACAATCAGCAAACCGTTTTGCAAAAGAGTACCAACTCCAAAACTAACTAAAAGATACCACGGTTGCAGATGTTCGCCCTGGCAGGGACGACCCAAACTGACTACAACAAAGCTTGATTTTTTAGGAGAAAAATCGATCAAAACCAGAGAACTTCGCGAATCACAAATCCCACGTGAACTTCGCGTATTACAGATGATTTTTCAGGAAAAACCGTGAAAACCCTAGAAATCTGAGGTTACAAATCATCGTTTTTGTGGAAAAAAAAGGTAAAACCCCATAATAATGAAATCTTATGCGAATATCGCGGATTACAGATGAGATAATTTTTAAGGGAAAATTATAAACACTGCAAACAATTTTTGAGGAAAAAATCATGAAAACCCTCCCATGATTTTTTGTGGAAAAAAATCATAAAACCGACGTAAGCTTTGCATGTGATAGATAATAATTTCTAAGGAAAAAATTTTAAACCCTACAAACAATTTTTGAGGAAAAAAAATGTGAAAACCCTAGGACCTGTAG